>NW_009606734.1:0-8624 GCF_000690535.1 Cariama cristata | reverse complement strand
GCCCAGACACGCAGAAATAGTTCTGTTTCGGCCAGACCAGGACAATGGCTTTTCATTTTCTTTCTTCTAGTCTTTTAGAATGTTCCTCTTCTCCATGAATTCTTAAAGATCACAAATACAGAGTTCTGAGATTGCTGCAGCCAAACCTGAATGTTTAAGTGATTATCACTTGTGCAACCATTTTAAAAATGGCAACCGTACCTAAGTGTTCTCTAACCTGTTCTTCCTCTATGCCAGGCTGATTTCTTACCTGCTTTATAGTGGTGCTTTTTACATGAGCTCTCCAATCACAGCTTCCATTTTGCTGAAGAATTTGGGGAAAAAGTCTGTACTTGTTCTTGGTAATCTTTTCTCTCCAGTGATTAGTTAGCTAACACTTTCATTCATCATCCTATTACAAGAGACTCATAGAACAAACTTACTTCTTGGGTCTCTTGCTACTGTCTCTAATGGTTAGTATTTGCTTTGACCAATGCGATCATACAGGTCTTTCATACAAATTCTCATCAGTTTGACATAGTTTCTGTATTTTATGTGCTCCGTCCTGTATTTGAAATCAGTGGGGACCTTGTGACTTAGTCCATGTGGTCTCTTCACTGGACTGCTTGGCTTTCTATATCATTGGAATAACTTCTGCTTGCCATTTTTGCTGTTTGTGGAATTGCCAACTCGCCCGAATTTTATGTTTTCCTTGGACTTTTTTCATAAGAAATTTTACATGCCAATTATTTGACTTTATAAGAGTCTGCTTTGTTGAAGTCCATTGATTTTGTTTTACTGTTCCACTACTTTTCCTTCTGGACTGCACCATTTCATGATCAGGTTGCCCAAATTTACCCCCTTATTGACTGGAAGCAAACTAAACTAGGGCTTATTAAGCTTCTGCACTATCCATACGTTTCTACATCAAATGGTGGATTGCTTGAGTTTCAGGAAAAAGGCTTCAGTTTCCTGTAAACTGCAACAGCAGAATAAAAGATCTTTGCAACCACTTAGAAACTTTCTGCAGCTGTAGCTTACAGTTCCTGCTCCCATCAAACAGTGGTTCAGAATTTCATTGTATCGTAGCTCATGGTTATTGCTTCCAGGCAAATAGAAGTGAAGAATTCAGTCTTTTGTCAGAGAGGAGTTTTAGTATGATGTGCTCAGGTTAAGAAAGTAGATATGAAAAGAGAAATACAAGAAAATACAAGATAAATTGCTGTATAAATAACAGAGAAATGACAAAGAAACAGAGGCAAAGGTGAATGCAGTGAAAGAACTGAGAGCAAGAAAGCTGAAGTTTGCAAAGTGTGAAAACTATGAAAACCATAAGAAAAATATATAAGGAATGTGAAAGAAACAATGAAAGAATCATGAGTTAACTGATTGCAAATGAAGGAACTGTGAAAATTAATGGGTTTTATATATATATATGTATGTATTTTAGAAATTTAATTGGCTTGCCTAATTATTTGGGGATTAAAATTCGTAATAAAAAGCTGGGAAATTTTACAGGTAGACTTATAGGACATGTAAGTACATGTAAGTATACCTGTAAGTAAAGTGTTGTAAGTACTTACATGTCATGTAAATACATTGCTTTTTAAAGCTATGACCTTTTGAACCCCTTTTCTTGGCTTTGTTTTCACATATTACCAAATTAAGTGACTAAAACTGTGTACCTTCAGAGTGGTCTTTGTAATGAATAACAATTAGTCACTAACCAATCTAAGTCTGGAATTTTTGTTGCCAGCTTAGAGTAGCTGGCATTCTTTTCTCTGGCTTTAGAGTTCTTTATTGATGGTAAATTTTTTGTTCAGATAATAATATCTAGCTGCAAATTTAAAAAATACAGGTACAGCATATACTTCAGCAGCTGTTGGTAGGGGAAAAAAGAACAGTGCTATTAAACTACATTTCCACAATCTTTGGGAAGTTTTGTGTTGAATATTTGACTATGAATCATATTTCTATTGTAGTATTTGGTTTACATAATATTTGTGATTATATTTTTATGCTATTTTTAGATATTCATGAAGCCATTATCAGCAAGCCGTTTGCCTCAAATGTTTTTCAGAAAATCACCCATTTAGTAAGTATTTAATTTAAGTATGTTCTGCTTAATTCCTACAAACTGACATTATGGCTTATTTTATAGTAAAAATATAATTGAAAATATTGACATCAATCTGTTCAACTGGCTTGCCAGATTTCTATTTATGTAAAAAAAAATACACATATGAACTTTATACTACTGTAAACAGGCTTTAACAGTTTACGGCAGACTGCCTCATCCTCTGGCTTCATTTTCCTTTTGGAATCTGAAGTCACTTGCAAAGTCCAGGAAGTTCCAAGAACTTTTAAGGAACAGTAATTTAGCAGGGTTCCTTTGAACTATATATAGCTCATAATTCATTTGTATTTCTTCATAACGTAGAGAAGAAAGGGAGAATGATGCATGGTGGTGTGTAAAATAATTTGTAATACAGTGAATTCTTACTTTGACCTGCAGATACGCCATGTTCTGTAAAGTGATAGGTACTACCTTTCTTCAATAAGTGTTTGTATTTTGTTTCATAGATTCGAGATCTTGTCAGTTTGAAACAAATAATCATGATATCTGGAATATAAAGAACTGAAGAGCAGATCAGTGTCTGAAGTACAAAATTTACATTTCAAATGTTCGGTTTATAATTATGTGTTATCAGGCTCCTCCTTTACTATATATTTGTACTGAGAAAAAAATACAGACAGATGACTGTATACTTCAAATACTTTATATACCTTCACATACTTCATATACTTTACTGGATAAATGCTTACCAAAAGTCTTCAAAATTATTGCCTGTTTTGAAGTGGAAGAAACACAGACCACATTGTTACCTCTTTTCTTGTGGATCCTAGTAGCAGGTGTGACTTGGAATATCCGCTTCCTGTCTTCTGCCTCCTGTCTTACAAATTTAATTCTTTATGGCTAAACAACTTGTAAATTTTGTATTTTTTTAGCAATTAGTGTAGCATATCTACCTTTATTGGATCTAACTGTGCTTTACTAAAGCATTTCTGAGCTTGTACGTTCTCTAGGGCTTTCTTCATAGCCTGTCATGCTTCAAAAAGAAAGGTGTTTCCCCCACCAATGCATTTGCCTGGCTTTTGGTAGTCAGACTTCTTGGCTGGCTGGTCTGTAACAAAGCTTTCTCTGACTAATTCTTCATCTACAAGATTTTTGTTTCATGAATAGGATATAAACACTAGACATCACTCAGGCTATCCAGTCTCTGGAACTGTAAGTTCTCTGATGGACCTATTTCAGACCCTTCTTTCCCCACAAGTATATACTTCAGCACTTAAAGAGGTGTCCAGCTGTAGACATACATTCAGATCTCAGGCATTGGCTTGGAATTCTTCTTGATGATAGCAGTGAGCAACTGTCATTCATACAAGTTCCCAGCTGCAGAAGAAGTATAGATGACTGAAATGTCATCAAATCTTCTGCTATGAGAAGCAATGGGATTTTAAATTTTTACTTCACCAAAAGAACAATCTGCTTCAGCTCTCCTAGTGTCAGAGCATCCAAATAAAGTATGGATATTCACTCAGTGATTCATGTGAATGACATTGTACCCTGTAATACCAACCTCTAAATCCAGATGAAGATAGAAAGTTGTTTATATGATGGAAAACAGATCACATGATATCATCAAATGATGTTTCTTGAATGTTATAGTATACATAATCACATTTCTGTTTATATACATGTGTATCTCATTATTCTCCATTTTATTACAGATTACGCAGGAACATATATCCTCCCCTTTGGTGAACACTACCAGGGCCGCACAGCAGTACCGGAATGCCTCAGCTAGCAATCGATTGCGATTGTACAGGAAATTCTGACATCATATGCTCCAGGATATTGCAGCCTTATGTACTGTATGTACAATGTGTATACTCTCTGACACTATAAAGTTAGCAAAAAAACAATGAATGTAAATTGAGTGGTAAGCATTTTTAGGATAATTTAGGTCTATTTTATTATGTATTTTATTGTAAAATTAAAAGAATGAAAATACTTTTAGTATTTTAGTATTTTTAGTGTTTGTATTGTTTGTGTAAATTTCCTGTACACATAATTAGAGTGAAAGGAAAACAACTATTTTGCTACCTAGAGTATGTGCAAACTACTTTCCCAATGTCTCAGATTTTTTTAAGATTCAGTAATAGATTCTATTACAATTGTAAAATATATATTGTAAAAATTATTTGATTATCAGTAAATAGTACATGGAGTTTCACCTTTTGTCTTTATCTTGGTGGCTGTACTGCAAATTACTGCAGGCTGTGTGTCGCCCTTATCCAGTAGCTACATCTGATGGCTCTAAAACTGACTGTACTCCCAACATCGTACCTCTAGCATATCCTCCTGCAGGTCTTGCTGAATTTGTTGGAGATTCCTGTTCTCCAGATTTTCCCGATGTTTATCAACACTTGCCCTTAAAGAGGAATTCTTGCTCAGCTCCTCATGTAAAGAACCCCAGGCTGAAAATGTCAGGAAATTAGAAAGGAGGGTCCTTTCGCAGGAAACGTACAACTGATGGCAAGTAGATGCACTTTCACTGAAGCACGTAGGGAAACCTTGCTACATCAATGTCAGCTTTAGGCTAAAACAACTATTCTAGAAACACAAAACCATAAGCACCCAGCTAGCTCATCAGCAAATGTTGTTTTTTGGTTTTTCCTGATTGGCTTTACCTTTGTAATCCATATTACAAAATCTCTACATAAAAGGAAGCAAAGTAAGGACAACAGATTTGGGGGTGAGGACTCCATTCCTGTGTTTAAGATACCCAGATGGAGCCAAATACTGGTATTTTCTGCATAAGGGAGATATAGTCTAAGAACATGTCTGAGTGTCTTTCCACAGAGCTAGATGCACTTGCAGTTGTCTTTGCAAGTGGTTATGTCGGAGGGACAGATTGGTTTTGGCAGTCTTGGATTGGCAGATTATACATTGATCCCTCGATTTTAAATTCATCTGTAGCATGACGATTAAGTCAACAGATTTGTTTGGTGATAAATCTCTCTGCATTGTTACGTCTGATCTAGATTAAAAGCCTTTTGTTAGTGAACTAGCGTGATACCTAAATCTGTGAAGTTGATTGATTGCTAAGGAGTGGTAATTTTTTAACTTCCTCTCTTTGCTCTTCCTCTGCTGTTTCAGTACAAAGTAGATAAACATTGAAACAAGATGTAAAAAGTACATACAATGCACAGAACCGGTCAACAAATCTGGGCTGGTAATTTAGCTGCAGGAAGCAAGAAAAGCCTTTTACTCAGTCTCTGGATTTAGACCTCCCTATTAGGTGCCTGATTTTCTGTTTGTATCTATACAGTAAGAACGGTGGGGTTTGTCTGGGGACTTCAGCACAACCGTTAGTTCCACCAGAGACGTGCCTGACCCCGCCAGCGTTATTGCTGGTCTTTGTGAAAGAGTGCAGGACCTTAGGAGAGTTGTCTTTCAGGGGTGGGCGCGGGGCTGTACCAGTGCGGCTGTGGGCACCTGCACCCAGAGGGAAACCCAGAGGGCGTTTCTCTAAATGGAATGCATCTTCCCAAAAAGCAGCAATTAAATGATTATTTGGCAAAAGTATTTTTAAAACTTTGTTATTCCTCATCATACCGAGATCACACCATTATCTTTAACGAGTGCTGCCACTGCTTAGGAGGGTACCAGCCTGTAAAAAGGAGAGAAGAGGAAAACATGTGCCCATCATAACAACGGACCATTTCTCAGGGGATTAGAGCTACCTGCTGGTGTGTGTGTCAGCCAAGATTAAGGTGAGCTTCATCTGTAGCAAATGGTTAACAGCTGAAATTTTACAAAGGAGGTTTGGGGAAAGATTGATTTTTTTCCAAAGTTTTGAAGAATGGAATAACGCTACCTTTCTCCTCTAGCTAGGCACTGCAATATCTTTGGAGGAAAAATCTGATAGGCTTAAAGGGGCTGACTTCAGTCGGGAGCCTGTTAAGATAAACTGTATTTAAACACCAAAACTGCAGAAACTCGGTGTCTTATGATCGCTGTTGCTATCTGTCCTGACACTGCTGCCAGAAAAGGGAAACTATAGCTGCAGTGCACATGCCTAAAGGATTCCGACGTGTGTCAGTACTTACTGGTGCTCAAATACATGTAAAATTCCCAGCAAAAGACACGCGTGTACCCTCAGAGCACAAGAACAAAGGCCTTCTGAGTTGGAACTCAGAATTGGTTTGCACTGAAAATACCAAGCCCTTACATCTCTCTTTGTATGCAGTACGCTGCGATATTCCAGTGCGGCAAGGATTTAATATTTAAATAGCGAGGGAAAGTTTCCCTGCAGAGATTAAGAGAGGGGAAAGCAAATAATCCAAATACCAGAGGCCATGGATCAAAACCAGCCCTGCTAGTCAGCAAGCCAGAGCACCAGCTTAACCAGGTCTCTTCTCCTGTTAATCGGTTTAGGTGGGAAAAGCAAAGCCCTGAGTCCTCAATTACACAGAGATTTTTTTCAAAACCAGGTGCCTGCATTTACATTTCTAGGAAAATATTTTCAAGTGAGTTAGTTGATTTAGGGTTACAGGGTTCAACTCAAAAGAATAACCTTGTCTCCTCGATCACTTTGGCTCTTTTGACAATACTAAAGTATAGTTTTTTTGTTTTAAGGGTCTAAACAGTGTGACTCTCGGGCATCAGGAATGTGCACTATCAGAGTGGATCCAGAGGCAGCTGCTGGACTCCGAGCACTTGTGAAGAGCCAGCAAGGCTTCTTGTTCCCATTAGTTGATGGTTATTCTTCAGATTGATGTTTCCAGGCTTTTCTATTCATTAAAAAAAAAAAAATAAAATTTTGAAAGACTTAATTTTATTTTTCAAGTATGAACAAAAGTAACTATGTTAAAATCAATAAGCTTGGTTCAGACATGAACATACTAAAATTTGTGTACCTTAGATTTCTTTGAAAAACCCATCACTCTGCCTACCATTTTTGCTGCTTTTTAAAGAAATTAGTCCATACTCTTTCTACAATAAAATTTAAGTATGAAAAGAAAACATGAAAACCAGGTTAAAGTTATAGTTTCCAGGACAAGCCTAAATACAAAACACCCACAAAGCTTCTTTAAATGTGCATCTATGTGCCTGATTTTCGACTTGATTGAACACCTGTAGGGATGGTTTCAGGTGCAAGAACACCTCAGTGCTTTTACAGAGAATGATGTGTAAATGGTCCCAAAAAATAACCACGTGTCCTCAGCACATATCTTTTCCCATGTGACGAAGTATACTTTAAACAAAAGGCTAAAGAGAAGAGGTCGCATGAAGTTGTGCAGGGGAGCCAGAGCACAAAATTAATTTTTCATTGATAAGATTAAACTTTTGCATTTCACAGAAAGCAAACCTGTTCTTCTTCTTGAAAAGAAATTTGCTGCTTTACACTCAGCTTCCTTCTTAGTCTAATTTGCTCCTTGAGCCGCAACGCTGAGTAAATTGGCCCATCCATAAATCATGGATTTGTAAGGGAAATTTACCTGTGGCATAATATTTTACTTATACCCAGGAAAACTTGATTGTGATGAACACTGTACAAATCCGAGGCCTCCAAGTAAGCAGTAAGGCTCCAGGGTAAAATGACGGCAAGATTTCAGCACAAGATGGTGGCTCCGCAGCTCTTCTGTGGCCCTATGGGGTGTGTAACGACAAACCCAACCCAGCTTTACTCGGGAAAAGCTACCGGCGTGGTGTAGGCACAGCACTGTCACCAGCCCATCAGCTAATACAAGGCAGCAGCCAGGGAGAATGTCCCACATGGTGCCTGACAGCTGTCCTCCATGTTTCAAACATTTTAAACACTAGGTTTTGCAGCCAAAAAGGGCACAAGTAAACCTATACTTTATGACAGCGTTTGGGGGCAGCCAACTTCTCTGTAAAATTATGACCTGTATCAGCAATAGGGTGGCCAGCAGGACCAGGGCAGTGATCGTCCCCCTGTACTCGGCACTGGTGAGGCCGCACCTCGAGTGCTGTGTTCAGTTCTGGGCCCCTCACCACAAGAAAGACCTTGAGGTGCTGGAGTGAGTCCAGAGAAGGGCAACGAAGGTGGTGAAGGGTCTGGAGCACAAGTCTGATGGGGAGCGGCTGAGGGAGCTGGGGGTGTTTGGTCTGGAGAAGAGGAGGCTGAGGGGAGAGCTGACCGCTCTCTACAACGACCTGAAAGGAGGGTGTAGCCAGGTGGGGGTCGGTCTCTTCTCCCAGGCAACCAGCGATAGGATGAGAGGAAATGGCCTCAATTGGCACCAGAGGAGGTTTAGATTGGATATGAGGAAGAAAGGGTCTTTGGCGGTTGGTATTGTCTGCCCAGGGAGTTGGGTTAGTCCCCGTCCCTGGAGGGGTTTAAGAAAATACTGGAGGTGGCACTTAGTGCCATGGTCTGGTTGACATGGGGGTGTGAGGGCAAAGGTTGGACTCGATGATCCCAGAGGTCTCTTCCAACCAAACCAATTCTGTGATTCTGTGAAAACTGCAGCAGTGAACAATGCCACTCTATACAAACACAGGCTACTAGGACTGAGGGTACCTGTCCTGTTTTGGCTAAAACAGGACTGTT
>NW_009606733.1:0-21838 GCF_000690535.1 Cariama cristata | reverse complement strand
TCTCCACCAACTAGTAAAAAGGAAACGCAGAGCTTTCATAGGCATTGTGGGTTTTTGGAGAGTGCACATTCCAAATTACAATCTGATTGTAAGCCCTCTCTGTCAAGTGACCTAGAAGAAGAACGATTTCAAACAGGGCCCTGAGCAATGACAAGCCTTTGAACAAATTAAACAGGAGATAGTTCACGCAGCCGCCCTTGGGCCAGTCTGGGCAGGACAAGATGTAAAAAAATGTACTGTTAGACCACAGCCAGGGAGAATGGTCCTGCCTGGAGCCTCTGGCAGGAAGCACCAGGGGAGATTTGGCGTCAATCCTTTGAGTTCTGGAGTCGGGGATACAGAGGATCTGAGGCCCGCTGTGCTCCAACTGATAAAGAGATACTGGCAGCCCATGAAGGGGTTCGAGCCACTTTGGAAGTGGTCGGTGCTGAAGCACAGCTCCTCCTGGCACCCCAGCTGCTGGTGCTGGGCTGAGTGTTCGAAGGGAGGGTCTCCTCTACGCATCCTGCAGCTGATGCTACGTGAGTAAGTGGGCCGTACCGATCACACAACGAGCTCAAATAGGAAACCTGTCATCCGGGAATCTTGGAAGCGATCATGGACTGGCCAGAAGGCAAAGATTTTGGAATGTCACCAGAGGAGGAGGTCATGTGCACTGAAGAGGCCTCATTGTATAATAACTTAAGACACAGTACATCTGTGGTTAAATGAAGAACAACCCAGTTGAAGGACATAATTCAAAGTAAACAGGCATTCTCCTGAGATGTCACACTGGTTGAGCATGGATACTGGAAGGGCTGGAAGTCAGATGCAGTCACATGCAACAATTATTGCAAGATAAAAACCCTTTGGAAAAGTAGATAGTATGGATTTTCTTTGTTAAAGCTTAGTGCTCTGGGATTTTGTGGAATACGTTAAAATAACAAACTGTACATCCTAGGGGTCTCTGTGCAGGTGTTGTCAAAACAGCAGATAATTACCAAATGGCTACTCAAGTGAAGTTTTCTTAGAAAATATTACATTTAGCAATATATTTCTTGGTTTTCTTCTATGGAAGAATTGTTTTAACATAATTTTCAATATGTGATTTTGATACCATGTTAACCAATTGCTAAAAAAACCCAAAAGCCTATGTCTTTTTGGGTGTTTGATTCCTTATAGTCTTCCCTCCCCTAAAGTGCTAATAACGAACATTTTTACCAGATACACTTTCAGTTACTTTATTTAAAATAGAGATAGTATCAAGTGTTAGTTACATTACACACATACATTTATTGTTGCTCTTAACATCAAGGGACTTATTCTGAAACATTTTTGGCCTTCAGCTTCTTTATCATAACATTGTATGGTTCTGATGGAGATGGATTTAGACTATTTATTGACTGGATGTTTTTCATGACACAAGGGTGGTGAACAGAGAGAATGCATTGAAATTCAGTAATGTGCATAATTCATCTATCATAATTTAACAAATGGAAAAGACTAAGACAAGCTGCCATCCATCACAATTACTTAACTACACTCCAGGGTGAGTTAAATTGTATTAAACAACTTTTAGCTTAACAGATTCGGAGAATTGTATTGAGTAAGTTGTGTCTTCTCTATCAGCTTACTGCTACTGTTCAGTGATTTACAGTTTTGACATTTGTTACAAAACATTTAATTTGAACTAGAGATTTTTCAAAGCTGTTTTGAAAACAAACTTGCATAGAGAAAGCATTGCATGTGTCTAGCACATAAATAGCAGCAACCAAACCTAAACTGGAGGCAATACGACTGTCAATCTGAATTGTCATTTAGAGGACCTGCTTGTTCCCTGGATTAGATGGAGGGGGGCAGGGCCTTAAGGGCACTGATTTTCTAATTTAGGCAGCTGTGTCCAAGGTCAAGGGAAGGTAAATCCTATTGCAGTCTTGAGGCTCTCTAACCCTGAGGTTTGGCAGGTGCCTCAGTTTCTTTCTTGCCTTGTTGAGATGAATAAACTATTGTGTGTTGCTTATGTGATAGTTTAGCCAAACTGAACTTTCTCCTCATTATTAAGAAGCAAGCTAAATAAAGAAGAAAATCCAGTTAACCAAGTAGTTTCTTTGTACTCTTCTGCAGATGTGACAATTAGCTGTTTAGTCAGATTCACACGTGTGAAAAAGCCAACATATTTTTTCGGAGTTCTGACACTCCACAAGAGACTATTACAGAAAAGAAATTACGGTGTGTTAATGCTGAATTCCAGGTCTTGGCATGTGGTTAGTTAGAGCAAGTGTTTGCTTCTGGACCACGTCCATGACTAGCAAAGATGGGTAGGAACTATTGAGAGGATAGAGTAAGAGCTGTGCTGGTAGTGGTCCCACAGGGCGGCTGGACCAGCTCCTGGAGCCAGCCCCGGTCTGCGGCTCATGGGCTGACGTGTTGCAGCACTGTTGCCAACGGCACAGGTAAATCCTCTGCCCACCTTAACAGGATCTGAAATACGACAAATTTAAGGGCTGCCAGGCTTTCTTCTTTAAACTGTTGGAATGTGACTGCCATTGAACCCAGGGCATCATCTTGGAAATTCTGGCTGTACTCTAAATCCACACCCTTGGCTGGTGGTCAGTGCAACTGCATGGGTGTGATTCAGCAGCATTACTCTGCACTCTATGGCTTGGCTTGAAGAAGCCTAGGACCTGCCCCTGGAAATGCTAGATGGAGCAAACTGTTGGGCAAAATATCACCCCCCACCGGGAATTCTGCTGGGAAGCTGTGCTGAGCACAGATGTTGTTTCTGAAATGTTGCAGTTATGTTTTCAAATGAGTTCATAATTTTGAATGTAGTACTGTGGTTCCTCTTGCACTTAGGCACAAAACAGAAGTCTCTCTACAAGGCATTTTAGTTAAGGGAAAAAAAGAATGAACAGAACTGAAACTTCTGGATATTGAACTTCCAATGTTCCTTGAGGTACTAAGGTAATCTCCATAAACTCAAATTAACATAGTTTCGTTTCATCTTAATAGTAAAAGGTCATCCCCACAGATGTGACTTGGTGTCAGTTTAGGGACTTTGTAGTACTTACTCTGTTGGTAACTAACTACTGAAATAGCAACATCATAAATACAAGTCTGAAATGCTCTTCTGCATTCTTCAGAAGTTCTGTACAGCGTTCAAAATATCCAGAGAAATTCTTACAATATTTCTACCTGGTGGAATTTTTATTAAGTCACCAGAATATTTTTTAAAAGCTTATATTGTACTTTGTCTCTCCTTAAGTGTAATAATATGATATAAACGTAATAGTTTTAAAGCACTCATTTTTTAAATTGTTCTTTAACTTTTTTCCACCTAATTGTTCCTTCTCTTATTTTCTGTTGTGAGGTCTGTTCATTGCAGAAGAGTCTGAAAAGGATTCCATTCCTAACCTAGCCCTCTTCATCTTTCTGGATTATCTGCTTTACTTTTTAATGCACCATTGTTATGCTGAGGAAGTCGCATCAGTATCGTCTGAGTTGGGGGGCAGTAAACTCCTCTTAAGTGTTCACCTCTACGCTGTTCTTCTTTCTACTCTTGCCCGTGCTCCTTGCTTATTTAATCTTGTTACTTTTTTGGGGTGCATCTCTGGTGCTTTCTTTACTCTCATACATGCATGCCATCTCCAAATATTTTCATATATTCCTAAAACCAGATGTGTTCTTTTCTTGCCTTTGCAGCAAACCGTTGTGTATGCCTTCCTCTCCTCCATCAGTTACTGCAGCTTCTGCTGGTGTTCCTTTGTATAGCCCATCTGAAATCCAAAATTGCATTCCCTGCTGTCGTGCTAGAAGGACTGTTCATAGTGCAGTCTTTCCCTTCACTTGCCGCCTTCGCTCCCAGCTTCCCGCTGTTGCCTCTTGTGGATTATCATGTTTGCAAGTTTGATGTTGGCGGTGACTGCATCTTTCTTCTCCCTTTCCTTCCCTTAAGCAAGGCTAGTTAGCTTTACCTACCTGCTACTTGAGGTCTTCTCATAGCTGTCCACGGGCTGTCTTCCATGCCCTCTAGTCAAGGGACTTCTTCCACATGCTTATCTTCATTCAAAAAACATCTTCTAACCTGACACTGAGATTATGTGCAAGTAATTAGTCAACTGATCAGGATGAGGAGCAGTGAAAGGCAGCCTAAGATGATACTAATTAGGGGCTTTTGGCAATGTAGTGAAAGATGAACAAAGATGATTACAGAGAGATGGGCCTTAAAAGGCAAGGATTTACAGTTTTTAGTAAAGGATTTACAGTACAGAAGCTGTTGTTGACTTACCATCTGTGAGAACTGCTGCAGCAGTGTTAATTTGAGATGTTATCTTGAGACTTTCTTCATGAGTAACTCGCCGTGATAGTGGTGTGCCCTTTTTGAAATAGCAAAGCCATCTTTGTTGCTTCATTTTTTGTTTGTTTAGGGTGGACCCTCACAGGGACTATTGCTTGCTGTACCAAAAAGACCTCAAGATTTCTTTCTTGTCAGATTTGGTGAAGGTCAAATGGCTCCACACAGTGCTGAGGATATTGTAACGCAGGGGTTGGTTCCCTGCCAAGAAAATGCCAGAGTTGGGGCATTGCCATATGTAAGCCATAACGTCAACAGCAAGCAAGCACATGAGGAGGCTCAGTGCTTTTCCTTGGCAAGAAGGAACATGACCAGGGGGCCTCTGAGTGAAGGTGCACCATCCCCGTCACCCTCGTGTCCTGTATCTCCCGGGCTCTGAAGTGTGGTTGGTTAAAAGGATGGACTGTAAGCAGGCCAGTTCTTCTGGTTTAATATTCTTATCTTGGGAAAACAGGTCAAAATTAAAAACAGCCACAGAAAGGTGCAGGGGATGGGGTATGGGTGAATGCCACTGGTCCCTTGGGACTGAAGAACAGATCTGCTGCTGAAAATCGGTGAAGGGGGACAATGACTTCAGCGCTAGTATTGCACTTGCCTGAAATAGGTCTCCAGTATAGATGAATTTGAAGCTAGACTAAAACACTTTCCTAAAAAATGGGACGGTAACTATGCTAAACAGCAGTAAGAAAAGTAAGAGATACAAATTTTATGTCATTGTGGTTGCTTTAGTTTAGTTCTTTGTGCTCTGAGGCTTACCTGAGGTTAGTGGGAGAAAAAAGAGAAAATAAAAACTGCCTAAGAGCACAGGAAAATATGGCTGAATGTAATGTGTGTATAAAATGTGGGACACTTGTCTTGTAAATGAGGCGATTTTCTGCAGAAGGAGATCCATGATTTCATAGGACTTTCACAGCTGTGGAGAAACAGAGGTGTATTTTGTCAACTATGGTTTAAATTTTACACCAATAAAATAACCTTCTAAGGAGCAGAAGCTATTAAACACAATGAAACTGGCTATTCATCTTGCAAATGCTAGTCTCAATTTTAAAGAACAAAAGCTCATTATAAATTTTTCTCCAGAATGTTCTCATGCACAGAATTTCCTGTTGCCATGAATGTTTGTTTAGTCCTTTATTTACTTTTGAGCTGTTTCTGTAGCCCTATTGTTTGCAAATCAATGCCTTTCTAAATAAAATACCATATTTCCCAGAACACTGCTAATCGTTTCATGCCACAGGTGGGTTGTATCCCTTTTTTTTTTTCCCCTTGCAAATAAAACCAAGTGTGTGAAAAGGCAGGGTGGGGGCTGTGCTCCTAAAGGTCTCAGTCCAGCTTAGTGGAGTTATTTGAAAGGGCAGCGAGGACGTTGTCCGTTATAGGTGATTGTTTTACATCACTTCTCTGAGTGTGTGGCTACGTACGTTATTTTCATGAAACATTTTGGAGTGGTAGGTTCTATATAAAAATGCCTGTGCTGTTGTTCTTTTGTTTAAGTCTGTCTGTCCACAGACTCCTACAACCCATCTCTTCTGTTTTTTTTTTTTTTTTTTTTATTTTCTTTCCCAGGAAGATAGACTTGGTAAAGAATTTTCCTACTTCACAATTCAGAACTCCTTTTTAGGTTAGGAATTTCCTGGTACTATCCTTCCTACTACTTTTGGCAATTTACTTACTAGCATCATAAAACTGCATAACTATATCAGTGTGCTAGTTTATCACAAGAATAAGACATTTCTTTCTAACAATTCATAGGTGCTTACTTCTGCTTCCAGAAGTAATGTGGATTTGGAAGCAGTAGAGGAAGAGAGAGTCAAACTTATATGCAGAATGTTACTAATTGCAATGACAGAATTGTTTGGTTTATCCTTGTGAAGAAGGGGGGAAAAGTAAAATAGGTTATAAAAATGGAGAGCAAGTCGGGGAAAGAGGGGAAGGAGAAATGGATGTGCATTAAAAAAAGTTAGGAATTATTTAAAATTAGTAAGACAAAGCATTAAGAAAGCGAATGGGATGACCAAATAATCATAAGTCTGTCAAGCAGATGTTAATCCAGTGCAAAGGAATAGAATGCCTGCGCGGGGAGTCAACTGTTACATATTTGTAATTCTTCATCAATTAATTTCAATCAACTCAAGGTTATGGGAAATAGATCTTTTTTCAAGAGAATGTGATGTTTTGAGAGATCAAGTGTGACCTTTCAAAGATCTGTGACATTTCATATTTCTAAAATGTTTGATTTGGTGCCATGTGATGTTGTTTTAGATATTGGAATGATAGAGAATCATCAGCATACTTCCAGTGTGTTTTAAAAAATGGCTAATAGGTCTCAATGACATAATTGTAGTCAGTAATCACTGTGGAGTATGTGGAGTTACTCTGAGGATTAATTTTAGATCTGACAGTGTTTAACCTTTTTATTAGTGATGAGGAAGAAATATAGAGTCATTACTGATGAAAGCATGCAGATGACGACAGGGCTGGTGGCACGGTAAGTGGTGATCAGAGGAGAGTGAAGGGATCTTGAACGCTGGAGTGCAAGAAAGCACTGTATGTGTTGACACAGGAACGAAGACATGCCTCCAGCCTAAAGAAACACTGTCAAGGAAACAGTGAGTGAAAAAGACTTGGAAGCCATGCTTTTTGATGTCTGATCAGAAGTATCCAAAACAGGAGGAATACTTGGCATTATTATAATGTCATTGGAATACTTGATCTAGCTCATGCAGCATCACAACTCGTGAAGGACAACAAACTCAGGGGAGCTCAGAAGAACAACTGTATTGAACCATTAAGTGTTTGGAAGCAGACCTTTGAAATTCCTTAAATCTGCCACTAGAATCTATTCAATAAATCAAATTTACAATATTTGATCTGGGTTTGCAAACATGCTGCAGAGACCTGCTGTTTAATAATTGAGTTCTGGGCTCCCCAGTACGAGAGAGAGATGGACATAATGGAGGGAGCCCAGCGAAGGGCCACGAAGCTGATGAAGGGACTGGAGCATCTCTCCTATGAGGAAAGGCTGGGAGAGCTGGGACTGCTCGGCCTGGAGAAGAGAAGGCTCCGGGGGATCTCATCCATGTCTGTAGGTGCCTGAAGGGAGGGTGCAAAGAGGACGGAGCCAGGCTCTTCCCAGTGGTGCCCAGTGATGGGACCAGAGGGAATGGGCACAACCTGAAACCCAGGAGGTTCCCTCTGAACACCAGGAAACACTTTTTCACTGTGAGGGTGACCGAGCACTGGCCCAGGTTGCCCAGGGAGGTTGTGGAGTCTCCATCCTTGGAGATATTCAAAAGCCGTCTGGACATGGCCCTGGGCAACCGGCTCTGGGTGGCCCTACCTGAGCAAAGGGGTGACCTTCGTCCTTGGGGGTAGGAAAAAACCACCTGGAGATGGATGTGAGCAACCTGCGCCAGGTCAGTGGTCTCCAAACTTCTGATCATGCAGCCCCATCAGTAAAAAATTTTTGAGCATGCACTCCCAATGTGTGTATGTTTATTTATAATTTATATACACATACTACGATACAAATATATTTAGTACAGTTAAAACATGCACAAAAAAAGAAGTTTAAAAAGGATCATCTAAAGATGAAATAAGTGATATTTTAAAATTTTATTTTTGTAATGGTAAAAAAACCCTTTTTGTTCTCCTAGTTAAAATATTGCTATTAATAATACATTTTTTTAGGGGCAGCTATGTGATTGAATATACTTCATTATTTTTTAAAATCTTGATTTAACACTTTATGATGCAGCAATTTGAAGGTCTGACTCTAAGTTCGGTTTATTTCAATATTGAGAATTTCAAGCTTTTTTGGCTGAGTTCTTGTGAGATCTGATTAGGTTGTCACTGTTGTGACCTCGTAATGTGACTGACAAAGAGCTCTTACTAAGGAGAAATGTCAGCTCTGCCATTTTCTTGTTGTTCCCTTGTGCTTGCATTATTATAATCTTCAGACTTTGGTTTCTTCGCAGGAATTTCTTTAAGCCACTTTTCCATTTTGTGAGGGTTACTTTGCTTCAGTTAAAACTAGATAATAGCCACTTAACCAGGGACACTTGAACTGCAATAGATTGGGGTTTGTTTAAAACAAACGATCAAGTGAGTGACACTTTTGAGATAATGTTGCGGTGATGGCTGGATTGTTCTGTCCAAATGCCTCTTTCGGAGGGAAAGACAAGCAAGAAGAGGACACAATAGCTATAGGCACATAATCTTCAAATTAATACCATGGGTCACTTGTAGGTGAGCATCATGCTTCCACACCTGAAGCTGAAAAGAGGACTTGCTAGTTTGTGGGACCAGTACTTTGAAGGGCTATAAACAGTTAGGAACATTTGCTGAAGTGAGAGATTCAACTAATCATAGGGAATAGGATGGAGAGGGAGCAGGAGGGAGAGAGAGAGGCATCTTGTGAAGGAAGTTTACAAAACAAAAAATTTACTATACCTCCAAGTCCTAAAATTGTTAAACATTATGGGGAAAAAAAAAAGGTAAAACACACTGACTTACTGTGTTAAACTCTTCTTCTAGTGTGTTTTTAAGTTGAACGAATACTACTTTGCTTTTCTAAGCTGTTCCGTTGTGGGCTATCAATCATCCTTGGCTCCAAAGGAGCAGAGGAACTGGAAGGTGTGAGTAGGTCAGGCTGGCTGAGAGCGGTCTGCGGTTTGGCACGGCCGGAGGGGAAATAGCGGATTCCACCCATGGACAGAGTTGAGAGCTAAGACCTGAGATAGTGTTCAAATAGATTATTAAAGAGAATGCAGTTAGCTCAGTAACTCTGACATCTCTATGATTTAAAATGTTTAAAATCGGTGATTGCGTATGTCACTAAAAGATATGCCGTGGTTCAGGCAGGAATTAATGACTTCAAGTCCTGAGGTCTGTGCTGTACCTTGGGTTGGACTGGGTGATGACAGATTAATGTACGGATGTCTCGCATCCACTTGAAATATCCCTGTCTTTGGGCTGCACTGACACTCGGCGCACAGTTCTTAGCACCTACTGAAGTCTTTAGGCCTATCGGCAACCGCAAAAATAGAGGCCAAACATAACTTTTATTAAGAGTTTTATTTAAGTAAGATGCATTTTCGTAAGAAGAAAATTGCCCCAAAATCTCAACTGTTTATTGTTTTCTCTGTAAGTAATTAATGGTAAACTAAGAAACATACTTCAAAATGCAAAGATAAATATACCTGTATACACTGTATGTTATATGATTTTACTAAAATACTGTAACAAAAAATGGGTACTTTCAAGTAATTAAGCCAAAAGCTCTGAGCTAATCTAATCTGTCATGAATCAGTGATACTGTTTGGAGACGTGAGCACGCATTTAGCTTTTATTACATTATTCTATTCTGAAGTGAACTTTGGTGACTGAGAGGCCAAGACCTTCCCAATTTAGTAACGTACTGGGGCCCCAGGAATACCAGACCCTTTTCACAAAGGATCAGAGATGCTTATCCCAGTGTTATGTCCTGGACAAAACATCCCTTTTCATCAGCGGTGGAGCAGTAATTGGTAGAAAGCAAAAAAATAAAATAAAATTTGAATCAACCTGACAGTCTTTGGATTTGCTAGGACGTCGGTCCTGCGGTCGCTCACACACGGACCTGACATGGTTTCTACAAGGTTAGAAAGCGTGAAGCTCTGTGTGGCCTCGATTTTTGTCTTTCTGTTGTGGTACAGCATTTAAGTGAGTTTACTACTGACTTAATCCTCTTACAGGCAAGCTTTGGAAGTAATCATTTTAGCTGGGTAGTGTAGTGATAGTGCCCTGTTCCGCTCTGGGGGAGATCCAAGAGTTCGCTCCTTGGGTCACACAAGCTTGGGCATGTCAATGTTGCAGCAGCAGTGTTTTTAAGGCTGTCAGGTGTGGGTCTTTCTTATCGTCGATCAGACCTTGTGAAAATGTCAGAGGTTTCTAAAATTAATTATTTATCCTCCTTCTGGGAGGAGGTTATAGACGTGATGAATGAAATAAAGTATAATTTATTGCAAGAGATAATGACTAAAAATGAGGGGGGAAAAAAAAGCAGTAGCTAACTAAATTTAAAAATAGAAAATTATTTATACCTGTGGCACAGTGAAAGCCTGTTGTGCTGACTGAATTTAACAAGCAGACCTGGGATTCAGCCCTGGCGCTGCTAATGACTGGAGGCGTTATCGATGTAGTGAACTAATTACCTGTGTGATGAAGTTGCCTGCCGGAGGTTTTTGACTGCTTCGTGGCTGCTGTACCTCCTCCGGGTTAACTCGCTGAGCAGCACAGGTGAAACCTCCCGACGGAGGTCCTGTTCTCTTTGTGTCCCGGCACAAAGAGTTGTACTGACAGCAGTAACTAAATCGAGATGAATATTTTCCTGAATTATTGATCGAGAAGCTAGAGCTGTATCACAGAACTAAGTGGTTTGGGATGCATCTGTAGCAGTTCATAGTTGCTGCATGGGAAAATGCATACACGGTAACTTTAAAAAGCAAAGCAAAATGAGTAACAGCCTTTCTCACCTGAAGAAAAGCTCCCAGATTAAATGAGAAAAAGTACAGCAGAAATCCTGTAGACTTTAAAAAAGAAAGGAAAAAAAAAAAGGTGTGTGGGGGGAATTCTTAGATTAGCAGGCAGGGAAGGGGCTGCATGGGCTTCAGTATTTGTTTGAATTCTTTCTATGTATACAATTCTTTTATGGCATTCGTTCTCCGATGTCTCGGTACACACATTAACATTCAGAACATAAACAGCTCATTTAATTAGATGATAAACTACTTCACTTAAATTTTATAGGGAAAAATACCATTTGTAAGATAGTCTAATAACAAATGAAATGAATACTAATGTGTCCTGTCTGTTTTTTCATTCGCTCTATCCATTGATGAAGTAGAATATAAACTTCAATATATTCTGTCCAAATCTATACTTTTGATATATCAGGCAGAAGAAATATAAAATCCATCTTAACATTATTAGTTTTATGAAAATATTTCAAGGTTGTAGAATCCTTTATATAGAAAAGTTTAGGGTGTGGGTTTTTGTTTGGGGTATTTTTGTTTTATTTTGTTCTTAAATTGTGATATAGCTGAAAAGCCTCCAAGACCACCAAAGCTAATGCTGCCTTTGTTCTTTACTTAAAGCTAAAGTGTGTTGTAAATAGTCTGGATTTCTCATCCAAGCTTAATATGCTGTTATCTAACAGGATGCATTAAGTGTTCTGTAACAACTGCAGAACTCATCAAGCAAATGGAAAGATTAGCCCTGAAATCAAGCTTCAAACTTTTATTTTCTCACAATCAGTAAGCAAGTAATGCACGTTGGATTTATAACGATATTGAGATTGACTGCTTAAAACCTTTTTAAAGTTCAAAGCTGGAAACAGATTGTGTGTACAAGCAATCCACAGTAGAGTTTCTAAGTAGGGGCTTGTGATAAATAAGTGAAATTGGGTTTGACTGAAATGGCCCATCAGTCCCTTATGGGTTTAGCAGGGAGATTTCAGGCTCAGAAAGACAGGGCTTTGGAGAAGCATCAAGCGTTGGTTTCACATCACCTGAGATTGCTTTGTGGAGTCTGTCTGCTGGGAGACGTAAAGACAAGAGGCTCATGAAAAATGAGCAGCACCAGGGAGAATGATTGAGCTTCAAGTACACTTGTGTTTTTTAGCCTGAAGAGTTGAAAGGTGAAGGCACGTTTTAAAAGCTCAACTGGCAGATGAGAAGGATTCTGTCAGGTTTTTCAGTGAAATCCCTTTATATATAGATAAACAGGATATTATAGTAGTTTTTTGACAACAGGGGGAAAAAAAAAAAAACACCGAAAAACTTACTCGGCTCAGAATGTCCTGATAGTTCGATGAAATGATAGTTAATCTCTCAGCTGTCAAAACTGGATTTGATAAAACAGGTTGTCTTCAGTTCTGCTAACTTCAGAGGCAGTATTAGCTGTCTGTAGAAGTTGTGGAAGCAGGGGAAGAAGTGAGTCTTGGGGCTGGCTTTGAGGATCTTCTACGCTGTACTGGCAATCCAGCCGTCATGTCGTAAAGTTTGCTGCGGGCCCTTTGTCTTAGAGCTGACTTTTACCTATTCCAAGACTTTGAACTATTTTGCACTGATGTATTTTATTGACCTTTGAGAAACGTAATGATACTGAACTTTAAAATCAGAACTTAGCCTCTTATTTGCTTCTTATTCTGATGTAATCTGTGCTGTTAACAGATAACAGTTATGATAGTTATACGGTAGTTAAAGTAATTTAAAATATCACAGGTTTTGATTATTCTGTGACAGCACGAGGGTTGTTTGTCAGTGTCTGTCCATTTACCTAACGCTGAGGCAAGGAATGAACAAAGGGACTTTGACTTATGAAGTAACACTCTGGTTTGTTCAGTCAGAGCAAGTGTTGTTTAGCTCAATCCGAATGGTAAATGTATGTGATAAATGTGCTGAAGCAACAGAGTCATCTTCTCATAGTCTCATAGCATGAAATGCAGCTGAAAGCTGATTTGTTTTGTGAAAATGTGTGTGATTTGGCACAACCATAGACAAAAAACCAGTGCCCGCTTGCTGTGTTGCTTATTCTTGCCTTCACTCACGTCCGTTCGTTCATGCACATCCCTTACAACGTGGGGAAAAACTTTTGGGGTGGATAATTGAATAGCACAATTTCTAACAAAAAATGAAGATGTTGAATTTTAGTAGTTTTAAGAAAAAGGTGCTATTTTTCAAATTTGTTAAAAAGCACCTTAGTGAAAATCAGATTACACTGGGATCAGAACCGTAATAGCTTTGTGAGTTGAACAGCTGGCAGTGCTGGTTGTGGAAAAGGTGCTTTGGCTGTCTTTTATTAGACTGTATTTCCCCAGAGCCCTGGGACGGATATAGCATGAAAAGGTTTGTCCTCGTGACAAACTGAAAATCGAATACAGTGTTTCCTGAACGGATATCAGAGAAACGGTCTGGTGTGGTCTTGTAATCACAGTCTTCATGATTGTACGTTTCTTAGGTTACACTGTGTTTTAAATAAAGTGTCGGGGTGAGCAGACCCTTCATTATGATGGATTTTGGCTGCGAGGCATGGATTTCAATCCCTTCCTCCCAGCTGGGGGAAAAAAAAAAAGACTGAATATCCTCGCCCTCCTTTTTCCTTCCTTCTAGATTGCATTTTATTTCGTCTCAGATTTTCCAGTATATACATGTCTTTCTTGAATATTACCTATGCAGTTTGGCATTGTTTCCCATTTGTACAGTTTTGTATTGTTTCCAAATGCCTTCCCCTGCTCCCCTTTCTCCTCCTCTGGACAAATTGTTCTGGGGCAGCTCTACTGTGCTGTCTTTTAGTGAAGTGATGTACGAAGATGCTGGGGTACCCAGGTGAGGTGAAATGAAACGGAATAAGCATTTTTTAGGATAATCAATTAAAAAAGTGGAATTAATATGAAGCTGCTGAAAGGAGACAGCCGTCTTCTTTCCTTTTCTTCAAATTTGCCTATTGTCAACTGAGCGCAATGGCTCACCGCCCTCCGAAACACCATGTGGAGAGAGCAACGGTGAGCGGTTCTTGGGCTTCCCCTTTGCCAGGGCAGCACTTCACCTGAGGAAGCTGCTTGGGCTTTTGCCTCTGGGCCTTGGTAGCTCTGAAGGAGCAAATGAAACTAGGGGAAAAAAAAAAAAAAAGACAAAAAATGAGTAGTTCCTTACTATGCTTAGATGTTTTCTTTTTAATTCCAGCTGCATATGCTTGGGCATGTTTTGGTGATAGCTGTCCTCAGTGAACTGAAAGGAAAAGTGAAGGTAAAATTGCAATAAAATCCAAGTGAGGAAAGGACAGAAGCATTCTACATAATAATTAAACGAATAGGGGCAGCTTCTGTTACGAACGTAAGAGATCAGAAATAGATGCCGGGTGGAAAAGAGATGCCCATGGTGTGTATTTCATCCCTCGGCTGAAGTGCTGGAGGCTGCTGCTTCTTCAGGGTCGCACCTGGGTGATGTAAGCTAGACTGGAGACTGCCCTCTTGCTTTTCTTCCCCAGGAAAGAGTACAGAAAACATTGTCACGTGTGGTACTGTAGTTTTTCAAAACAGAGGTGTCATTTCAAGTCCTTTAAGAGGTACTGCATGTGAACTTGTCAAAAGAACGTATACCCAGTTGTTACCTTCTGTGTCTATTACTGCAATATGTACATCTGTTCCCACCCTCCCAGTCTGTCCTTACTAGTCTCCATTCAAAGTGAATGAGGAAGAAAATACCTCTCCCACGTCTCTATTCTGTAGCATCTGCTTTCTTTGCCAACCAAGATGATTGAATGCTTTTACACATTTAATAAAGGGTTTTTGTGCACTCCTGGGTGGTAGCTATAAAAATAAATTAAGTGAATCCTATGATATAAGCTATACGAAGGAGGTGTTCAGTTGCGGTTTTGTTTTTCTCAGGAAAAACTTCCACTGCTAGAATATATTTTGAATTTTTAATTCTATTTTAAGTATGTGAAAAGAAGGTTCCTTTTGTTAGTTATTTGTAGGTCAAAGCTTTATGTCGAAACGTTTCAGGCAGTTTATACAAGAGACTGCTGCATTTTGAAGCACGGTTTTGTCATGTATTTGTGATAAACAAGATACAAAAAATACGGGAAATTTGCCTTTTATTTATTCATTTTTGTAGTGGTTTTGACCCCAGTCCAGAATTTTGGCAGGTTGCGTCATTTCCAGAACACATGTACATCGCCTGTCTCACTTTTGCAACTGGTGTGCCCAATGTGATCTTTTTAATAAGCTATATACATCTGCAGGTTAAATATATGTTACAGATTGGACTTCTAGTTGTCCTTGAAAAATCATTCCAAAGTACTTATCATACAGTGATTTTTTTTTTTTTTTAATGGGCTTTATTTCAAATAAGTTATCACAACAATATTTATTACATTTGTAAAGTGAATTCCCTGATCTGGAACTTGATTTAAGCATTAAATTAGTAATTAAAAAGGTACAGCGATGTGTATACAAAAGAAAAGAAAAACTAAACACCAAAAAAAAAACCAAACCAACAACAACAAAAACCCAAACCCAAACCAAAAACCCACAAAAAACCAACCAAACAAAAAACCCCCACACAAACCACCAGAAACCCCCCGACCACTAAGATTTCTCCGTAGCAGCTATTTGTACGGGGAATGTCTCTTTTAGTGTTGACTGGTGCCCAACTGGCAGACCAGCTGGGAGCGTTAACGCCCAGCGTGGCAGCCGGCCCTCTTACTACCGCAGAAAATCCAAATGACTTTTGCAAATACCCTGGTTTTAATAATACCTTTCAAAACAAGGTTTCCTAAGTACCTTTCTAGATAATCCTGTACCTTCTTTATTGGGTTGAACACTTGGATATTTGTTTTGGTAGATGTGTTCTAATTAACAACTGCAGCAGGGATGTGATTTGTGTATGCAAGCATACGTGTGCGCTTGGCCATATAATCCATGCCACACATTAAGAAACGCTGTTGCTAATATTGCAAAATCAAACACCCTGGCATTAAAAAAAAGTCAGAAATAAGTTTGCTCACAGAATGTTAACATGCACCTGTTTTCCCACGGGCCTCATAAATACTGACTGATATAAAAATGACAGAAATGTATGGATATTATTTGCTTACACGAGATGGGTGTTATTTATTTTAGGATCTCTTATTCAATGTCTTGTCTTTTGTCCTTGGTGAGTGGTGTCTGTTCCTATGTCTTGGTATATAAAAGGCGTTTAAATGCATGTTTTGAGAGGAAACTGTTCCTTTTTTTTCAGGGCTTTTCACTAGAGTCCAGGAACCCAAATTTTGAATTCTTCTCAGTATCCATTAGGCAAATGTAGTTGTTTTTTTTTTTTTCCTTAGAAAACATTTTATTTGCCTAAATGTTGGCAGGCTTCCAGGGGAAGTTAGAACTGATAGATATGTCTTCAATAAAATGCAACTTTGCTACAGTGTCCCGAGTCACCAGAACTGAAAGGGTTTTGGAGATGTTTGTGTTGATTCGGTTTCTGTCAGGTAAGTGGAGGGAGAACAGAGAGAACAATTGTAAATGTTTTATGAACATGTGGTGAGCTTTTGAAGTCTTATAAAGAACAGCTTTAAATGTTTATCCAAAATGATTTTTTCTGTATACTGTCATCACCTGCGATACCGCTGGAATTGGATCCGTGAATTTGGAACTCTCTAACATTCTCATACCGCCTTTCCCACATCTCTTAGCACAATTTTGTATCTTTTTCCATCTGTTACTCTCCCTTACAGCCAGAATTAATATCTGTCCTTTCTTAGTTGCAAAACTCATCCTTTTATCTGATCATCTTCGCTCTGGCTCATGAGATTTTTCCAGATAATTCTTCTATCCCCTAACTTTTTCAAAACCCTTTCTGAGCACAGCCACAATCAGAAAAGTTCTTAAATTATAAAATCTGTTTCCTCTTGCGCTTCTCCCTCACCCCCGCGTGTATGCAGACTTCACGAAATGTAGGTACTGTTTGAAATCAGATTGACTTTATGCAGCACGTGGTTTTTCAGACTCCCTAACCAGTAATCTAGATTACAGTATTATTTTACAGCTCTGAACACTGGCCTCTAGTATAAATCAAAAACTTAGTATATTTTGAGAGAAAATAAATGTTCCATTTTAAAACAGACTACCCCCTGTTGAAAGCTCCCTTGTAAAGCCTGGATAAGGATTTTTGGTGTGTGTTGTGGCTGCTGGGGAGGCACAGGGAAGAGTTCCTTTTGCCAGCGACCCTTGTCACGGGTAACGCTGTAACACCTTGAAAGGGCAGGTAGAGCCTCTTTTTGCTGAGCATCTACACCCAAAGCAGAATCCAGGCAGGTCATTACATCCAGTTTCTAGTATGTTCCTTAAACCGTTCTTTTATGTAGCTGTAGTTTACTTGAAGCTTTATGGGCTCGACCATTTATTGATTTCAGAGAGGTAAACAGTGTTGTATTAGGTAATTTCTATCATCGCTCCATCTTTAGTAAAAGTTATACAGCAGACCAGACATGTTGTACAGGTTTAGAGACAGCATTTTAATTTTTTTACATTAAATTGTCCACTGATTCCCACTTTTTTTTTACTTTCTTTGTTAACTAGTTTATAATTGAGAATGACTTTTTATTTTCCACTTTAGAATTCTTACCTGCCTGCAAAGGAACAGTTGTTTATTCTCTGATTTGATGGTTTATCAGCTTAGGGTCCAGGATCCCATTTTCCTAATGCTGTGTTTGTCCGATCATTTTCTAATTGTCATGAGAGTGTCATGAGACTGCCCCGAAATCTAAAACTTTAAAAACGTAAAAGGAAGCAGAGGGCAGCATGGTAATGCTGCCTCATCATCCTCAGCAGCAACCCTCAGGGCTGAAAGCCGGCTCACGCACAGTCTAGTCAAGCTTAACAATTGTAGTTTGTCACAGTTTTCAGTTATTTCACTTTTCATTTGCCTTGGTTTGTTGTCCAGGTGATGTGCTGGGTGCATTGCTGCTGGAGAGAAGGATGCTCGCGAGGGCGGGAGGGAGTGTGGCAGGCTGAGGGATGGTATATGCTTGCTTTGGGCAGAGGTGTCTCCTTTTTATAGACAGAAAGAAAAAATCCGTTGCCTAATAGGAGATCAATCTTTCACTGCATTATCAAAGCCCCCGATATATGGTCTAGACACCTAGCTTTCGGATCTGATTTCAAAACCTTTATTTCTGTTTCAAAGAATGGCTGCATTATATTTAGTTGACATAAACACATTTCCAGTATGAAACTGCAAATACAGTGACAATGGAATTTAGAATAGTTTTTAAATGAGATAAAGAAGACTACTGATAAAATGTGGGATTCAGTAAACTCATCTTCTGGGTTCACCTATTCTGCAACAGAATTCATGGTACTATAGCAGACCAGAAACCATAGAGTTTTGCTGTAAAGAAAAAAAAAAAAGGTATTTTATCCCAAAGCAGGACCCTTGTTTCAGCTCTCGTATGCACATATGTTCTCTGCCAATGCTGGCGTTGATAATCATATGCATCACAAGTTTCAGCACTTGTACATTTGGCAACAAATTTTTGATAGAAAGTACATATTGATCTGAGATCTTTGCAGCCATTTCCAGCGTAACTTGAACTTTTTTCTGTTAGTTTTTGTCACTTGACTGGTTTTGTCTTTTATTATTCTACTTTTTGATGAGATAATCTTTGAGAATACTTCATAACAGATGTCATAGTTACAGTCTGTAACACACAGAATACTTTGAATAAAACTTTATTCACGTTAGGAAAAACACAGTGTATTCTTTATCCCATGTAC
This sequence comes from Cariama cristata, assembly GCF_000690535.1. NCBI lineage: Eukaryota > Metazoa > Chordata > Aves > Cariamiformes > Cariamidae > Cariama > Cariama cristata. The sequence goes on along the minus strand of NW_009606733.1, from coordinate 3,194 downwards.
TTCGATTGGTTGCTTTCATCTTAAATTATATTCCTCGTTTAAGCTCATAAATTTTTCAGGATCTGAAGTAATTTAACCAAATAAAAATAGAAACGTGCAAAAGGGACTGCATTTGGACAGTGGCATAGTTATACCGACGTGAATTCATGGTGGTTAAATGGATAATTGCAGCTGAAAGAACCGTAGGCTGTAATAGATTGTATTGCATATTGTGCATTTGTCAATTCAATTCCTCTTAGGAATCCAAAAATATCTATAAAATGCAGCATAAGCCAAAGAATCTTAATGGGATATACACCTCCTGTTTTACTTATAAATATTTCAGTCAGCACAGAATTCATCCTTTAAAATACAGTTTGGCTATCCAAACTGTAATGCCAGTATAACAGCCAGGGAAATTGCTTTGCTTGATTAAACTGTACAGCAGACAGTATGTATTTTGATTGTTATTATAAATTCTAATAGCAAAAATGGGCAGAATTTCTCAAGTGTGTTAGTTGATTATAAACAACTGCCTATCTTGGTAGTGGCTTGTGTTTCAAAATACTGCAATGATGAGAGACGTGAAAGACCACTGATCATTTTTCAGATTTTACCAGCCTGTGTTGATATCCTAAGCGGATAATTTTTTATGAAGTGGAAACCTTGTACAATAAGAGCATCGTGACTAGAAAATAGGTGAAGGGCTGCCGAAGAAGGCAGGAGCGCTTGAGTAGATGGAAATGTAGAGGTTTGTCAAATGTCATGACCCGTTTCTGAAGAACTTCATCTTATTTGTAATTCAGTCAGATGTGAGGGTCAGAACTTCGGGGACCCGGCATAAGCTGTTAGGACTGTCGATGACTCTTGATTTACAGTAATTGTTACTTGGCTAATTTGGCTAACCTTTTATTTTTTTCCAGTAAGATGTTCTGTGTTATATTTAGTTCAGTCCATAAACTCGTCTGTACTTCCAACACCTGTGTATGCCCTGTGTGCTCTGTTAATCTACAAAAGGCTTTCTGAAAGGTCATGGCTGTGCAAAGCCGTCATTAGCATTCATCTTCTCCTCTGTGGCCGTCTGCAGAAAGAAGCACGGCTTGGCATCTGTGCTGCTAAAGATCTTATGTATGCTGCTCAGTTCTCTGGGTAGGTGGCTGTCCCGTTTGGTTACTGGTAGTAATACTTGCTACAGTTTGGGTATTGGTTGTGGGTGGATGTGACTTAGGAATGGAAGGCGTTCAAAAGTTCCTTTTAAACTCCTTCAGCCTCTCCCTGTAGCAGATGTGAAGATTAGATACCTATTTTGAGGAAGTTATGAGATGGTAAATTCACAAAGGTTTGAAGAATGTAAATGGCAAAGATAAAAGGGGGAAAAAAAAAAAAAAAAAAAGAAATCCTGACAGAGTGATTTAGCTATAGACTCACAAGAGAAATGAAGAAAAACAAGCAGTGAGAAGTGGTCCTGTGTTGACAGACAAATGGTCTAGACAACTAGGACTGTCATTCTATTTATCCACAGTTTTGACATCTTCCTAACCAGTGAGAAGGGGAGAAGCATTTACTAACCATCTGGAATCACAAGCCCTTCCCTTTTTTCCAGTATTGGACATTTTGCAGCACTTGGCTGTGCTTCTGGGTTTGAGCAAGAAAACATCTTAAACTCTTCTGTGGCTTCTTATCGCTAGAGATATGCAGGATCTAATGAGGTATGGGAGCTATTCCATACATTCGTTTGTCCTGTATTTGAATTGTAAACCCTGATTTATGCCAGGTTTTATTTGGGTGCATATTTTTTGCCAAGCTTGAGTACATTGCACGCTGCATAACTTGGTACTTAAATTTATGTCCTAGTATCACTTGCAGTACCGTTGCAAGGAGACTACCTTTTGCTTCATCCGTGGTTTGGTTTTTTTTTATTTTTGATAAAAAAGCACAATTAGATCTGTGAAAGTTGATGGTTTTGCTTTTGCATCTGAAACTTGGCTTGTGCTGTATTTTATGAAGTTTGAAGTAATATTTATGCAAATACTATAACAAATGTGTAAATGGCTGCCTAATTTTCTAAGCCTTCCTGCTGGAAACGTTGCAGATGTTGTTTGATATACTTTCTACAAAGCTCTTATATTTCTGAATTTGTTTAGCTTTAGAAGAGAGATAATTTATATCTGTTGCTGTCATTGAGGTGAAATATTAAAGAGTTTGGAGTTGAGAGTTCTTTAATGGGTTTTCTGTTCCCACTGGATTATCTTATTGAATCTTGTGCACTTAAAATTGTAGAGAAAGATGCAGTTTCCAGGTGCCAACTTCACTGATAAACTTAGAGCTAACTTAGACTTCCTATGGAAAGATATTGTAGAACAGAGAACAGTAGAGGATGACGTGTGTCCAAGGGCAGGGCAAACATGGTGTGTCTACAAAGACCAATGGCACTGTAAGAGAATAAAAAATGGAATTATTTGGTGATTGCATATAAAAATAATTTCTGTTATAGATTAGATGCTTGTAAAGTGCTTGTCATGAATCTCAAGTATACACTGGGACTAGCTATTAGGAAGGTTGGACTTCAGTTAGGTGAAGCTTGTCAGTATAATGAAATTTTGTCTTTTATTCTTTTTGATAAGGTATTCTGCAATGCCTTTTATAATGTGCTAGGAAAATTTAGATTTTTACAGTCATTTTTAAAGCTGAGTTTTGTCTGTTTCCTGTTTTAATACAGGTTGGCAAGGCTAAGCCTGCTGTGCCTACAGACAGATAGCAAATGTGATGAATAGCCCTAAAGTTTAGTTTTGTTTGAACAGCTGCAGAATTTACTTTAATATGGACGGAAATATCAGTGACTGGGGTTATATTTGTTTTCTCGAATAGGAAAGATGTCGTTCTTCACTGGAGTGAAACATCAAACATCAAAGAAAACAGCATTTTGTAACCCTGTGTTAGTCTACTAACTGATGTCTCCTCCTTTAGTGATGTAAAAATGCTGGAAAAGTTCCCTCTGTACCACAGGAAAAAAGCCAAGCTTGTCCGTTTTCTTGTGGATAATGTTAGATTCCGTTCTTCACAATTCGTGCCATCGGATTTTGCCCTGCCCCAGCTTGAATAGCGTGAGCTTTAATAAAATGTTGTGCCTTTCTTGAATTACTTAGACGAGGGTGGGAAAAAGGGGGAAATCGTACCGTTTTCCTTTGGGGAGTCTGGGGCTGCGCAGAGGTTGG
>NW_009606732.1:8639-19674 GCF_000690535.1 Cariama cristata | reverse complement strand
ATATATATGACCAACAGTGGGAAAAATAGTCTGAAAAAAGTGCTCAGCCTTCTAAGTTTCACTGATTTGCTCGCTGCAATTGAGTATTTAAAAAAAAATAAAATCCTCTGTAGGATTGTTTAATCTGCCTGTCGTTTATTAGGCGTTTAATTGGTGAATTGGCTAGTAACAGACTAAAAATTATTCAGTCTTCTGGAAAATAGATATAAAATTGTATTTTTATTTTTTTTGTCTTTCCTCCAAGTGATTGCAGAACATGATGGGTAGTTTTTACTGTTTGCAGCCATCAGTTTTAACTAATGCCTAACTGTTCAGCTTGGCTGTAATCAAAGTCAAATGAAAGGATTTAGCTGATTTTAAGCAAGCAGAACAATGCTCTAAAATTTAGGAAATTGAAAGGTACCCCTTGTATTTTAAAAAATTCTCTCTGGCTTGAATGAATGTTCGGTGTTAGGAACCCTTTCATTCCTTGGTGAATAACTCTACAGCCACCTTAGCCGTTAGTTAAAAGACCCCGTTCCAGACAAAACTGCTCACCTCCTTGATAGTAATTTGAATTTCTGGCTTTTTTATAATCTCATCAGCAGGGCAAAGCTATAGGGATTGTTTCCAGTTTAATTGTTGTTTTCTCTTGGGGACTTAGCTTTGCTGTGAGGGATCTCAGTGAGGGGGTGTTTTCATCTGTGCACAAGAAAAATTAAAAACCAAAAGACTGGGTTAGCTGTGCCTGAAATGCTGCCCACAGATGAAATCTCAGAAATACATCGTTTGAAAGTGGTTCATTTGCTTGAGGCTTAAATTTTCACATGTGAGTCTTTTTTTCTCTCTTTTTTTTTTTTTTTTTCTTTTTTACAATTAAAAAGGGAAAATGAGGGAGTACTGAGAGGCAGGAGGGCTTTGGCCCTCCTGGGTCAAGTTTTACGGCCGAAGATGTAGCTGCTTTTACATACATGGAGAGCATCAAGTAGAACTGGGACTGCGGCTTTCGACTACTGCTGTAATACTGGCATTAGGAGAAAGTCAGAAGCAAGAGCAGCCCTTGAGAGTTTGAGTAGGAGTTGAGGGGTGAAGGAAAGGGTTCAAGTCTGGATTTAAGAGTGCTCTTGTGTTTGGATGGCTTTGTAATGATCAAGGTCCCGAAAGCATCATTAGCGTATTTATCCTGACACTGTCATCTTCCAGTTCTCCCCTGGCTGCACGCATGGCTCCCGGGCACCCTCTGTCCGGGACGGGCATGCAGCACCTATCCCATGGGCACAGACCATCTGTCTGTCCTTCCAGCTTCTCTCGGACAGGGGAACTAGGGGACTTGCGACACGTGTTTCTTAAAACTCTTGAAGGACCTGATAAAAATTTAGTGTGCGTACAACTAATAATTGCTCAGAGTTGAAGGGTACTTGCTGGGGTAACCAGTTGTGGCTGTAAGGTCACCCCATCCTGCACCGGAAAAAAACTCCGGACATCCTCAAAATGACTTCTTCTACGGTCGCGTACTAATCGATTTACTTTTAACCAGCAACCGCTGCTTTTTCTTTCCTAGAATTTATACAGACAGGGTTCACGGTTAACTCAGTGTTGGCTGTGCTGCTAGAGGGCATCTTCAAACTGCTGGCACCACACGGGGACCTTTAGCCGAGCATCACCAGCACCGTCGTGGTGCTCGCCGACTGTCCCTGTTCTTCGGGTGCATTCGTGTTTGGGCATCAGCAGATGAGCTGTCCCACGGCCAAGAAATCTTCATCGATTCGGGGTCGCGTGGCTTGCTTGGTGCTGTCGAACCATCCCCGCAGCTTGAGGGTGCAGGTTTGGGCTTGTTCTGCAACCAGCTCATGGTGATCCCGCACATCAGCTGAGGTACTGGCAGCTCCCGTGGTATCATAACTTTGGTGGAGGGGTGAGGAATCTGATGATTTTAGCAGTTTTCCTTCGGTTAGGAATTCAAGAGCTCAGCAGTACTTCAAAGCTCAGGAAACAAAAAACCCCTCTGCCACGTGCACTTGCTTCGAAACTGCTGCTTTAGTCCTTTGTGAAGGAGGTGGTTTCTACTTCAAATGTCTGTGGGTTTCGCTAAACAGATTTTTGTCGACTGTAAAGTCATCAGCAAAAACTGTGCTATTTTGTCTTCCTTATGTCATCGTCTCCCTGAGGACAAAATGTATACAGCAATCACATCATTTCAGGAAAAAAATGAAAATTCCTTTTTCGGATTTTGTAAGAATTTAAAGAAGATAAGATCCCTTTTGCATAGGTTTCTGTGTCTGTGTGTGGACACCAACAGACAGGAAAATGGCAGGAGGCTGTTAGGTTACTGTAGCAATTAGCTGGCAAAAAATTAAAGCTACAAGGTTTTTTTGGGGTTTTTTTTGGACTACATGGTGTCTCCGTGCCTTGACCAGACCTGGGATGTGCCCAATGTCCTTGCCTGCCTGCTCAGGGGTGGCAATGGAAACTACTCGATGGGTTTGACCGACACTGAAAGTAGTTCATTGCGTGATAGATGTTAATATTCCGTTAAAAATAAACTCTATGGAGGGCAAAATGACATGAGCTCAGATGGATGTTGGGGCTAATACAAGTTGCTGACGCTAGCAGTTGTCTTGTGGCTGATTAACATTGTTGTAGCAAGAGATGTGAATTTTTATGGGTGTCTTGATAGCAGTTGAGCAATCTCGGCGCTAAACAGGCCTTTCTGGCTCTTTCTGGTTTTCGGAGCATTGCATAATGACTATACTCAATAAAAGTGAAGTTCTTGTGTATGCAAAGATATTTACAGGTTCACGCTTTGGCATATGAATAACATCAATTCATGTTTAGGAAGTTAACCTCGCTGTTCCTAGGATGGGGAAACAGGGAAATACTGTCATCTTCGGTACCAACAAGGGGCGGCGTCGGTCAGGTTGCCCTAGGGATACATCCAAGATTCAGTGGGTACATTTATAATGGAAGAACAACATAATTTGGAAATTATTACTCTATATAAAGAGCTTTGAGATGGAGATTTACAACCTGCTGTGCACCTTCTCGCTTTTCCACCATTTCCTGCTCTTACCAGTGCCCGATTGAAAAATTCAAAGCATCTTCCAAGCCCCATGCGTGTGGGTACCATGGCATGAACTGAAGGCACGAGAAGGTGTTCATCCAAGAGTGCTTGCGACAGGCTTTCGTAATGAGAAAAGATTGTGAGTGTCTGCATCGTGTTTTTTAAGAAGCTCCGTTGCTTTGAGGTTTTTTCCTTACTGTATTTTCAGTTCTGCCGTGTTTGTGCTGGAGCTGTTAGACGAAGAAGCAACTGCTTGCTCTCTGCTCAACTTTCCAGTTTTGTTTATGTGGCATCTTGATGTGGGAAATGGGGTGTTTGCAATCTGTTGTAGGTTTTGAACAGAAATTGAGTAGATGGAAGAGAGAAATCAGAGGGAAAAGGCCTTTTGCTGAGGAACCACGGGCACAGACCTCTTGTTTCATTTAAATACCAGCCTTAACAGACAATAGTTCATGGATGCTAAGCAATTCAGTCCATTTTTTTAGTGAACAAACTGTCAGAGGATGGGGAACCGGAGTTCAGAGAGGTGTATTTGGGTGGGATATTTGCATATTAAAGTGTTTTGTCCCATGTGAGATCCTCAGCCTTTCATTATGGTTAAATGAAGAGTGTAGTAAGGAAAAAAGAAATAGCTTTGCAGATGCTGCAAAGGCTAAAGGAGGTATTTTGAAGGAGAACATGGAGACAAATGCCACGAACCAAGGTTGCTGTTGGGCAGGTTTCCCAGGTGCCTGTGCCAGATGCCCTCTTTATTTTCTCCTTATCCCCTCATACCCTGTACGTAAAGCAAGATATGATCAGAAATGGGAACCACAACATGGGACAACTTATTTCCCTGGTCAAAATGTGCAGCTGTTGATGGAGGAAATAATAGATCTCACTGGAAAAAATGTAACACAAGATTGCCTTTCAGCCAGCCAGGCTTTCTCCTTGGAAGAAAACAGGAGATGATCTTCACTTCTGTGGAATAATAGTACAAGATTTTATAACGGGTTTGATCTTCACTTCTGTGGAATAATAGTACAAGATTTTATAACGGGTTTGTTCAAGACAGTTTAAATGTTCCTGTGTTTGTTCAAGAGCCAAAGTAATGTGTCTGCCATTGTTAAATTTTTGTTGCAGAACGGTAGTAATGCCCATTGCCAATGAATTTGCCCCAGATGTTGTGCTGGTGTCATCTGGTTTCGATGCGGTGGAAGGCCATCCCACACCTCTTGGAGGATATAATCTATCAGCAAAATGTAAGTTGTGGATTTACAAGAGCAGAGATCTGAAACGGGTGTAAATTGCTCCTGTCGTAGGGCCTGAAGTATCATGTTTACAGGTTTTACATTTTGGGGTCTATCTTCATATTTTTCATTTCAATAGCAAACTTTTCAGCCTTTTTCTTTGAATTTTCATGTGTTCTGTCACTGCATTGTATATATTTTGGTCTGGCTGAGGCCTTTATTTTCTTGAAGCATTGCATATTTCAGTTTTGAGTGCAAATAAATTACGTAAGGAAGTTACTAATTCATTTGTAGTTACGTCTCAGCGGAAGACGGCAGCTGAATTAGAGAGTTATACTTGTTTTAATGCAAAATCGCAGAAAGAGGCAATGCCAGATGTAAACAGTGTACCTTGCTCTGAATGATTCTGTAAGTCCATTTCTCCCTCCAGGATACCTTATTAAGAAGTCGAGCTGAATATTTTTGTTCTCCACCTTTGACGCAATTATACGGGCCCACCAGAACCTCCTTTTTGCTTTGGATCCGTGATGTTTTGCATTGCACAGGAGAGGCACTGAAATCCCAATCCCACCCCCCTTGATTATGCTGGGTTTCTCTGGCACTGTTTCATTCAAGTCAATCGAGAAGACAGTTTTTCTTGCAAAAGGATTTTATTATGATTTTCTAAGAGTTTGTTTCAGCCAGGAAACTTATTCTCTGCAGTGAAGTTCAGAACCTTGTAAGGTAGCTGAACCTATAAACTTTATATAAGAATAAAGCGAAATAGATTTACAACAGACAAGTTATTTAAGATATCCAGAAACACTTTGTAATGAGAAGGTCTTGTTTACCTGCTTGTTGAATTTCCCATGCTCTGCTATTCTCGCAAAACGGTTATGGGGTCAGCCGTGAATCTTTTCATCTGGCTGTTAATTTGCCAATTTGCAAAGGCGCTGGCAGGGGTCACTGCAAAACAGAAGGCAGGGAGCGTGGATGGAGGGTAGAAATGCCCTGGATTTTCTTTTGTTTGGATATTTTATTATTATTTTTTTTTGGAGGGGGAAGGTTGCTTTGAGGACACATTTTTTTAAATCCTCGCAGCTTGGTTCTGTTTTGTTTAAAGGGTAGAAATGTATTGTGTGTCATATGATCAAAGTCCCGGGTGCCCCAGGAATTTTTATAGCATATTATATACGGGAAGAAACGTCTGTTAAGAGCTAGATGTCAAATATCTCTGGGGCACTGCGATGCTGCTATCGCAACTGAAAACACCGGCAGCAATTTTACTGATTTCCCCTTCTCCTCCTCCCTCCCCCGTGACTGCTCTGACTTTGCATCTTCCAAAGCAGGGTAAAAAGCCACCTCCTTCCACCTCCTTTCTTTCCTTCCAAAGGAGGTGTTTGCCGCTACATGTAATTCAGGGTGCTGAGGGGTGGCAGGGAGGATGGCAGTGTCTCTCACCTGGGATAAACTCCAGCGTAGTGCTTGTGGAGGGGATACGGATCCGTCCCACCGTGCACACGACTGAACCGGTCCAGCGGGGAACCGTGGCTGGAATCCTGCAGCAAGCATATTAAAATCCAACCTGGCTTATATTATGCGTTGAGTCCTTTCAGATCCCTTGTGGTTTTTTAATATGATGTAATTCCTTTCTATAATTCTTTGATCCTTCGCCAGGAGCCTGATTCCAGCCGCAACCTTTGCCCTTCTCCTGCATTTCCTCTTTTCCTTCGTTACAGGCTTCGGGTACCTGACGAAGCAGCTGATGGGCCTGGCTGGAGGTCGCGTTGTCCTGGCCCTGGAAGGAGGCCATGACCTGACTGCCATTTGCGATGCCTCAGAAGCGTGTGTTTCTGCTTTGCTGGGAAACGAGGTACAGAGACAGGCAAAACCAGGGGCCACAACCTCCACCCCCCCTTGAATTTGAGTATCTCATCCTCCAAAAGAGTCAGTCTGTCAAATTTTTGTCATTGTTTTGGGTCCTTTTGACACATGTTGATTTAAGGAGTGCGTGCTATATTTGTTTAAAAACTACCTGGGTTTGACAATCTGTATTATCAGGAATGAAATAGCTAAGAATTGAATTTTGGTTTATTCTTTATCCAGATAGTTTGCTGTGTGCTCTTTGGAAAATAACTCATTAGTTGAATTCCTTTCTGAAGTCATTGTCCAAGCCTTCCCTTCTCTTTGCAGACCCCCTCTCTGGTACTACAGCCTGTGCCTGCTGCCTTGGGCAGCTTGCTTGGCATTGTTTTCAATTGTATTTTTCTCCTTGATGTTATATTTTCTATCATCTTCTGCACATTGCTGCGTTGGAAAGGCTTGAACTGTGTCACAGAAGTTGGTCGGGAAGGCCAGGGTGTGTGTTTGCAATAATAGAGCAAGACAGAGAAGTACACCGAGGAAATCTAGGTTTTGGATACTGGAGAGGTCAAAGTATTTTCCTAAAGAGAAAACTTAAGATACTTTAGCATTTCTGCCTTTCCCACCGCCCTCCACTTTTAGTCTCAAAGGGATTAAGGAAGAAATGATTTCAGATTCCCTGTGCCCATCCTCCTTGATGCAGGCTGACTGTCAGCATCGGCCGTAGCAGGCACCAAATGAGCAGCTCACGCCTACATTTCTTCCAATGTGGTTGATAATTAAATTCGAAGTGGTGGCATTAGATGTATCTTTGGGCTCAGGGAGTTCAGGGTCATGTGCTGCAGAAATACGGCAGCAAGGACATACAAAAATCAGCTATTGGCAGCAAAATCCCAGACTGGGGCTCTTGTGCATCTGCTGTGTCTGTACCTTTGCATACACTTCTGTTCAAGAAGCGTATTTCTGTATAATTTTGTGGGCTTTTGAGTATGAGTAACTGGTTTGGGTCAAGCCGCCCTCCTTCGTTGGTCTTTTTTGGACACCTGTTCTCCACCTATAATCTGAATGCTTGAGTCTTGGATGGGCACAGTAGACTGTAAAAGTGCCTTGCATCGATTTTCCACGTTGCTCAGAGAAGGAGGCGCTCGCTCAACCTTCAGCCCCAGGCACAGTCCCTGCTCGGTATCTGCTGTGGGTGTCCTGGTAGAGCAGGAGCTCTGGAGCTGTTCAAAACAATCATTGAGGATTGATAGCATGAATTATGACAGCAGCGCGGTGTGATTCCTTAGGCTATATATAGCTAAAAATTTCAGGCTTGGGGGAAAGCAGCCACGCCAATTTGAAGTTGAGGGTGGCTGTAAAAACTCGGGCAGCATTTATGGCTTGGCTAGTGTGTTTGAATTTTTATAGGCTGCCTCTTTAATTAAGAGATTGCCCTCAGTACCTTGTGGAAACGAGCAAATCTCAAAAGGTCACGGTAAGAGTAACAGGACACGAGGAGGCTGCTGAGATGGCGGTGGAAATCTGCCTGCCTGTTGGGTGGTGAAAGGAGGAGGTTCCTCCTAAAGCTTTCACCTGCCTTGGAGAGCACAACCAGGGTCTGTCATCACCACGCTTTACTGAAGAACCCATGGGGTAGGAGCTGAGGGAGGACATGTGGTCAACACCTGAAGGTGCAGCACCACAGAGAGGAGAAACCAAGCAGTATTTCGGCTCTGGGTCTGCCTCCCGTGGGAGCTGACTTCTGGGGACGGTGGTGAGCTGCCATGAGCAGGCTCGCTTTGGCTCAACAGTTGCGGTTCAGTGACCGTCAGCCTTTCGCAGGTCTGGGAAGTTGGAGCAGAGAGCTTGGATCTGCGTGGAGGTGCAGATCAGCTATGTTTGACTTCCAGCCTGTCATAGAAGTACTCTGTCTTGTAGTATCCACACTCCACATGAAGGACGACAGTGCCTGGGGGAACCTCACTAACCAGTCCAAGAGATAAAACAGCTGGGATTTATCAAAAGCATCTGCTTCAATCATCCAGCATCCCATCTCCAAGCGTCCAGAGAGCATCCGCTCCTTGGACTCGGCCAGGCAGTTCTCATAAGACTCTCAGTGTGAGATCCACCACACCAGCCTGTGCTCAGCCCTCGGGACAGCCGAAAACTCGGGAGGCAGCTGCTACATCGGCTTGGAAGCAATGGAATTTTTATTGCAGCACCCATCTCTCTTAAGCTGAGAGCTGATGGCACTGTTGTCACCACAGCCAATTCCTCTAGCTCCATCCACCCTTGGGTGCAGCAGGATCTAACGGCAGGATGCGCTCTGAAGGGGAGAGAGAGGAAAAGACGTGTGAAGGATGTCATTCCTCTTCCTTAATGTGCTTCTATGATGCAGCGGGTGACTGCAACGTGGTGTGAGGATCTGCGTGTAATAAATAAGCGCTTGATCCAAGCCACGAACATGTTTGGAAGCGTGAGGCTTTGGGGAGATCTCGGCACTCACGATAGCTTGGACATTGTCAACTGCCCGAGTGGTTTCATTTAGCAGAGTGAATATTGATCCTTAAAGGTAAAAAAAAAACCCACACCATTTTTTTTTAAAATCACTTAATCAGGGCAGCTATAAGGCGCTTTAAAATACTTAAAGATGGACCTGTTCTCACTTTTCCTAGGTGGGCTATAAGGCTGCGCAGATACCATGATAATGTTCTCCGACTTACCCGCACATCAAAAAGCAGGAAGCACTAGTTTTATCAAGGTCTTTTAAAAAATCTTTTTAATGCAAGGAAGTTGGAGGGAGCTGCTGTTGCTTTGTGCCACGGCCCTTTGATGAAGTTTGATGTACAGCGTGTTAGACGATTTTGCATGCGTGCACACGGACAGCCAGCTGCGGCGGCGACGGGCTGCGGGGAGGTTTGCTGGCTGAGGAGCGATGCCGGAGTTACACGGGGAAATGGTAGGAAATGAGGGGAACGGTGCCAGTCCCCAAAGCGTCTGCATTCACCGGCAGAGATCAAAACTCCCGCTTCGGAAAAAGCGTTATGCAAAGGCAAAAGCCGACTCGTTCCCAACTGTCCAGGAAATTAAACCAGAGCTTTAGCTTTGCAGCAGATTATTTTAATGTGAAATGAGTTCGTGCCAGGCGAGGTTGCTTGAAAATGTACGTACATTGCTTTAGTTACAAATTTAGTTGTGCAAAACCAAGATGACTTCAGTTGAAAAATCAAAGGCAGGCATGATGCGGAGAAGATCCACTGATGGTAATTTAGACCAGTAAACCACCGTTCCTCTCCCGTTACTCAAAACAGCCTCTACCAGCAGCATGCCAGCAGTGCTGGAGGGCAGAGGAGGCAGCAGCCATGCAGAGCTGCTCGGAACTCCATCGTGGGCATCACCAACCTTTACCCTTCAAACCAACTTCTGCCCCATGGCAAATGCTCTTGGTGAACCGTCTGTTCCCAGGGAGCGATGCTGCTACTGAAGTGCTGGAGCACCAATATCATTCGCTGCCCGAGGCTAGGACCTGTACCAGCACCATACCTGGAGCCAGGGTGTGGAGCTCCTATGTTGTGGGAGCTGCTAACGGTGGGGAGAGAGGTGGAAGATGGGTGCTGGGGGACATGAACGTGGAGGCACACGTGGTCCTGGAGCTCAGCAGCACTTGTGGTGCCGCCTGTCACTACGACAAATACTCGGTCGTTTTTCATGCAGAAGTAGCAGAGGTGTGTCTGGTGTTCAGACTCCGGACATCCCAAATAAACAAGAAGGTGATAATAAGCAGTTACTTAAAACCTTTGCCTCATGCCCAGAGATGTCTCCTTCCTTTTCCAGGACAGCAATGGGTTAGGCTGTTGTCTATGAGTGTTATTTCGGGAGGAGAAGCGTGCTATGGAAACGATTCACACATGTGGCCAAGCTGCCTGATGTTGCGTGCTTTATATCAATATCAACCAAGAAGTGTTATAAAGCTCTTATTTAAAGATTTGTCCAGGAATTGCTTTTGTCTTCGCTTAATGTCATACAGAAGCCAGTTTGGACCAATATTCTTTTGGGAACAGAGAATTTATAAAAAGTACAATCCATAATTATTAAATCTGGAATGGAACAGTTTGTAGTCCTCATGGAAGTACCTATCGAATGGCTGCCATGTGGTCACAAGAGCAAATCTCTTGGCTGGAGCTTCTGTTGGCTTAGAACAGCGGTTGCAGTTGAACTTTGGTGTGGTTTAATTTTGTTTTTTGTTTTTTTTTTTTTTTTTTAAACTGTTAAACTGTGGCTGCTTCTTTGCTGGGGAATATCCCTGGCTGGGCCTTGACCACTATTTTCAGATACAATTTACAGCTGTGGACGTCTCTTGTTTTGGATACCCAACCTTAGAGGTCTGTGAGAAATTCATGTTCTTAGTGGAGAACCTAGGGATGGCAGCAGGGGGGAAAGAAAGAAAGAAGAGAAGATGGGCTTGGAGAGCGTCAGATCTGCTAGAAGTTTTTTCTTGAGTATTTAGTCAGTTGTGAGATGTCTTGAGCTCTTGTGAGTCTAATCCAAGCCATTGGCCCTGTACGTGAGCCAAGCAGAGCTGATCTGTTGGGGCATCCTTACCTACCAAGCAGACAGCCCTGCTGTGCCAGAGGAAACCAGTATTCTCCCCAGTGTCACCTGTTGAAAGCAAATAACCCCCTTTTTATAATTTTGCATATTTTCTTTGTAATATTTTTTTTAAAAAAAAGAAAAAAAATTAGAAGTTCTGGGCTGCAGATCTGACTCCTTTCCTGGAGAGGCGTTGCTGATGCTGCAGAGGGAGTCAGCCCTAACTCCAGCCCGCTGTCGGAGCCGTGCCTGCACAGTGTTCCTGTGCTCCTGCCGTTTCCAAAAGATGACAGGAGCCACATGAATGTATCTTAGGTCTTCACTGGCTCTTCATGGAAAAGAAAAAAAAACA
>NW_009606732.1:2972-8608 GCF_000690535.1 Cariama cristata | reverse complement strand
ACAACAACAACAAACTTACAATAGCTGCGGATTAGTTTTATTTGAGCCCAGGTTTCTTGCCCAGTGGGAATCGAAGCAAGCATCGTATCTACAATAAAAGGTTTAATAACTTCATAAAGGACAATGGGGACAGGTTTAGCTTTTGAGAGGACAGTCGTGTCAAGGTGAGAGAAGGAACCCAATCAAAGAAGGTGTTTTCTTCTTGGGTTTCTTTTTTGAAGGGAAGCACATAAAAACTAAAATAACTCTCTGTCGAGGGCCTTCCCCCAGGAGAGAACATGCATGCTCCTGCTGCAGAGCAGACTTTGCCAGGGATGCGACTCCGTGGTCTTGACAGATGAGGACGTTCGAGGCTCGTTGTCTTTACCAATGTTTTCTGTCACCAGAAGAACCCCGGCTTGCTGCTCTGCAGCATCCACCTCCCAAACGAGCAGGGTGAAAACCTCCACGAGGAAGGATGTGGTTGTCAGGCTGTTGATCTAATTTCTCTTGTTCTGTACTGACCAAAGGCTGCCAGGGCTGGGATGGATAGAGACAGAGCTTTCTATAAGGTGAGAGGAAAACCTCTCCCAGAAAACAGGAGAAAACGCTGACAAGCAAGGAGAGGGCATTTCTCTTGTTCTCCGCCTTCCCTTATTCTCACTCCTTTCCCTTTCCCTCGCTGCCAGAGCACTTTCAGGTCTCTAAAAAGAAATGGGGAAAGCGATGTCCTTGGTTGCTGAAGGGAGCTCTGGAGTTCTTGTCAGTCGGTCACCATAGGTGCGTTTGTCGTGCTGGTGCAGAGGTGAACTGGATCCCCTGGCAGTTTTGTAACCTCCCGACGGCAAACTGAAAGGACAACTCTCCTGGGTGGTAGGAGAGCTTGCGTCTGAAAATAGCGTGTGCACCTAGTTTGGACATTAGTTTTCTATATAGCAAGCCTCAAGTCTGCAGAAGCTTTTTGCTCTTGAGTGCAATTGCTTTAGAAGCAATTTTATTTCTTTCTTTAAACCAAATGTGCTGATCAAAGCATGCCCTTAGTGGTCTACGCTACCGCTGGTAGAGCACCACTCGATCAGCAGAGCTGCGTGTTCCCAGATGGATACAACTGGGATGGCCGAGACCGCTAACGGGGATGGAGCTCTGGTGGCAAACCACCTCCTTGCCGGGATTTCTCACCCGGGGGCTGGAGCAGTCTATCCTGACCAGAGTGCGGGTTTGCTGGTGGGAACTGCATCCAAACCAGCACTTGGCCATTACAGTCCTGCAAGGCAACTCCGTCGGCATCGTACTGCCTATATGGATTTCACGTACAGGCTTTTACAGGTAGATCCACGCCGCAGAGCTTTACTCCAGTGTAACTGGAGATGGACTCAGAGTCAAAACTAGAGAAGGGCTTAGAGGTGCGTCTTTAAAGTGACATTTCCTAACTCTTTTCCCTCTAGCAAAATGGTACTCTTATTGTCCCGTGTTCCTTGTTAAGTAAATTGTGATTAGTACTTTCACATTTTATTGTTGTCGACAGTTGGTAACAAAGGCAGTGCTGCCGTTGCGAGGGTGGAATGTATGTCAGAACAAAGCAGAAGTCATCTACGTGCCATTTGCATTTACGGCATAAAAGCAGCCGAACCCAGAAGGATACCTGCTTGTTATGTGCATTTACACGGAATGGTTTTGGAGGCCTTCTGTATCATCTTTCAACTTAAAATCTCAATACCAGCAGCATGTTCTTATTGTCACCTCTTTCTATAAGGAGCAAAGGAAAGAAGCCAGCATCAAAAAGCCTAAATTTTAATACCCAATTATGAGCTTTACCAGTAACTTCAAGGACTTTTTTTTTTTTTTTTTTAAAGATTAACATACAGATCTGCCCTGGCAAGACTAGCCCAGCAGCTGGTAAGAGGCATTGATGGTGACTGAAGTTGTAGTCATGCTGAGTGTGGCTCTAAAGCAGTCTTTTGCGTTTTCTCTGTACCAAAATTAGGTGATTTCCTGTTAGGGTACAGATTTTTTCAGTTGAGAGTTAATAAATACACTGGATTAGGTTTTTAGAATTAAAAAGCTACCCCTCGAGAGGAAAACCAGGAGTGTGGCTGGTTTAAGTCCCTTTTATTTGCACCTGTAATACTGAAAACTTTGCAAAAAAGGTAGATGCGGGAAATAATTTATTAAGATCTATTGTAAAAACAGCCTTATTTTTCTGGTCTCTTTATACAGTCTACATCAGCGCTGCAGCAGGTTCTTCAGGAGCAGCCCCTGTGCTGTGCGGCTGGTGGATTTTTTTCGGTGGAGTTGCAGCGTTTTGTGGGTGGAGGAGGCTGCACTGAGTATCGCAGGAGCACTTACAAAGCCTCTGTGGTTTTGATATTTAACTAAAGGTGGATAGTAGGAACCAGGGGAGTGGAGTTCAGGCTTGATACAGCACAGCCATTTGCTAAATTGCGCTTAATGCCTGGTCTCTAACTTGAGATAACGTTTCTTCACTGTTCTCTCTTTCCAGCTTGACCCTCTTCCAGAAAAGGTTTTCCAGCAGAGAGCAAATGCTAATGCGGTGCATTCAATGGAGAAAGTAATCGAGATACACAGTGAGTATAGTCCCATTCACCCAACTGGTTTCCTTGTTGGGTTGCCCTGTGGGACACCCGTTTGACTTCTCCGTCATCCTGGCAACTCTGTGTTCCCTTGTCCTAATTTACAAGTGGTCACTGCACCGTGAACTGGATTTGCGCAGCCACAAGCTGGTCTTACTGGGTGCGGATCGAGCGATGCACAGGGAGCAGTTGATCCAGGGAAATGCTTTAGCACTTGAGGAGGAATTAGTATTAAAACCTCTAAAATCTCTGTAAAGGGTAGGCTGTCCTGCACTTAAGAGTGTGCTCTTACCTCTTCAGAAGCGATTCAAATATCTCGGAATAGCATCAGTCTCGTTGGGTGTTGTGGCACCTGTTAATTGAGAATGGATAGGCATGAAAGGTAAAGAGAGTATTGCACAAAGTCGCTAATATTTTAAGGTTGTTTAGCTCGGGAGGTTAAAGTCATTGTAGTTGAAGCTTTCCTGGGGACGTTCTTGGGGGATGGAGTGAAAGAGCCTGAGTAACATGGGAATCCCACCGCTATGTCCTGACGTCTTCCCACTTCAAAGGTTTGAGGTCTAAAACTGGAGGGGTCTAGTCTTCCTTTTATAGGGCAAAAATGGAGCTTAAAGGACACCAAAGCATTTTTTTGTTTTTTATCCTTGAAAAATGCCCGGTGACTTTAGAAATTTGAATTCCATTTCCAGAAGCTGCTCTGCAGAGTGAGTGCTCAGCATCAGTGGGACACCTCAGCAGCACCTTGAGCCAGCCAGTAATTACTTTTTTTTTTTTTAAAGAGCACAGCAAATTAAAAGGAGCTTTGAGTAAGACCCTCAAATCTGCTGCCCAGCACAAGAGAAGTAAAGATGTTTGAAAACAAGTCCCTCCTCCCCATCTGCTGGCCCCACTGTTGTATGGGTTCTTGCTTTCAGACTTTTCTGTGAATTCTTGGGTACCTGCAAATTTGGTGTGTCCTGCCTGGGGGCCAAGAGAATATCCTTTATTCTCTCTCTCTGAAGCCTTCCCTGTGCTCTTTCCACCAAAAGAGAGTGGCAAACTGCCGACATAAAAAAGAAATACAACTTAGACTTCTTTAGTCTTAGGTGATTTGCCCACAAAAAGAACGTGACAATTAGCAACCAAATGCAGATGTCCAGTCCAAATCTGGACTACATCCTTCCCTCTTGCGTATTTTTCCTTAGGTCTAAAAGTTTCTGAGGGTTTTGAAGTGAAAAAGGAAATATCGTTATTTTTTGAGCACCTAAGTGCTCCCTTTCATCAAGGCAGAGGGATCTGTACACCTCTGTGCAGCTTGGATCCCCACCACCAGCACTCCTTGCACGTTAGTCCCTTTGAAAATCCAGTTTCCGCCTCCCACCTGCCTTCCCTAGCCAAAGGAGATTTTTTTTTCAGACAGTGATTCAGCCCTGCTTTGACATCCTAGATGTCCTTACGGGATGCGTAGGTGCACATTTCTCAATGTTCTCAATACCTTCTGGATTTAAAACCTAGCTTTTCGAGACACAGCAGCATAGCAGCTCCTCTGTTGGTACAGTAGCATGGTATATAGCTCGCAGGGGTCTCTCTGACCTCCCCTCGCAAGCCGGGGCTCCCTTGGCACGTGTTCCATGGAACCCACTTCCACCTGCGGTTTCCTGGGACCTCAAGACGGTCCTTGAAGAGAGGGTGAGTGCAGATGAAGGTTGCGTTTGCGTAGACATGATGAATCTTCCCCGGGGAGTTCTCAGCCATCTGTGGTGCCTGGGAAAGTGGGAGCGTGGTGCCGGACCCGTAACGGTGCAAGTGCCTTGACTGCCGCTCTTCTCACCTCTGCCCCAGGCAAATACTGGCATTCACTCCAGCGTTACGCGTCCACGGTGGGGTACTCCCTGGTTGAGGCTCAGAAGTGCGAGAACGAAGAGGCGGAGACGGTAACAGCCATGGCATCTCTGTCGGTGGGCGTGAAGCCGGCTGAGAAGAGGTGAGTTGCTTTCCTTCCCATTTATCATCACATCTCGGAGTCTGCCCAGGCAGGAGGAGCCGTGGTGGGCAGCCTTCTGGGTTAATCCTCTCCTTTTAACCATTGCACATGCGTTCCCCACATCTCCTGCTCTCCACGATTTCTCTAAAGACTTCCTGGGCTGCGGGAGAACAGCAGTGCCATGAACTGTGCGTGTGACCTTGGTACAGTGCACACTGTGCCTGACCTTTCTGCTCCAACCGGAGCTGAACGTGGTTTTGGATCGCAAGAGGAAATTGATTTTGCTGCAAAAAATGTTAACATTGCACAAGCGAAAACAGATTGTCTAAAAACCCTTCTTAGTGGCAAGTTTTAATTCCAGGTGAGCCAGCTGAGCACAACTGCCTGGGTGGGAAGGTGATGAGAACGTAAGGCATGAGACTTAGCACCACAAATTGTCCAGCTCTGTCATGTTCAACCCTCTTTTCTCTCTTCCCTCCCTTCCCATCCTACCTGGCTGTGAAATCGCTCAGACCTGATGATGAACCCATGGAAGAGGAACCTCCCCTGTAGCATTCACCTTCGAGCTGGAGTTCTCCTGTTTGTTCGTCTTCGTCTTGAAGCTCTACCAAGAAGCTTTCTCTTGTTACTCCTGCGTCCTGTCATGGTTTTTTCCAGAATACAGAAGGACAACCAGGTGTAAAACAAAGCAACCGAAAATAATCTCTCCATATCTATATGCGTCTACAGTATGTATTTGCCGAAAAAGAAAAATGCCGGTGAAGAGCAGTAAAGGACTGACACATTGGGCACTCTTCCTCTGGTCCTCACTGGGAGTGGAAAGGGGAACGACGCCCATGAAGTCTTTGGCAGAGTTGCCAAAAGAAAATAAAAATCAAAGATTCAACAACACATACAAAAATAAAACAAACAAACCTTAACCGTAAAACTGGTGCTTACAATTTGATTACCCACGATTCAGCAATCTCCGCTTGAACCACTCAACCCATCTTGTAGTTTCATTTCTTGGATTTTTTAAATGGCTCTTGCCTGCCTGTGAGTCAACGACATTCTTGTCGAAACCAGAACAATGGGAGATGGTGTATTTTTAACGGGGAGGGACA
>NW_009606732.1:0-2938 GCF_000690535.1 Cariama cristata | reverse complement strand
AGAAGGGGGAAAATGGTAGCCCAGATGGAGTCGGCTTTATTGTCTCCAAAGCCATCTGAAGATGAGTTTGTGCCTTTTTTTTTAATTGATGGATTTGGTGCAGCTGGATTTTCTGAAGTTTGAGGAACAATGCCTTAAGTAAAAAAAAAAAAAAAACAAAACAAAAAAAACACAAAGAACACAGCAGTTCGTGAATATTTTTCCTCTGGTTGGGAAAGCCAAGAACTGCCATCAGGAAGGAGGACTTTTTGGCTTGTGCTGGCATGATGGTGGGAAGCAGGCATCAGCTGAACAGAGCGTCTCCAAAAACTGTCTACAAGTTTGGATTTGTTTTGTTTTCTTTCATTGCTGTTTAAAAAAAAAAAAGAAAAAAAAAGAAAAAAAATTAAGGTAGTTGCCAAGAAAGTGGCAAATACTGTTGGGTCTTTGAAATTCAACCATTTTTAAAAACAAATTTTCAAATGTTTTCTCTCTTCTACATTATCTAGTAATTGAACTTATCAATTTGGTTGTTGAAGCATGTATTAGACACAAATGCAGGTTTAAGACTGGAATGCTTTTTATTAAAAGCAAGTAGCATGAGATATTGCTTAAATTGTTAGGTATAAATATATATATGTGTATAATGTATATTCCAAATGTATTCCAAGCTTAGAAACCGGATTCCTATGAATTATTGATAAAAATATTTATGATGCATTTATAGAAAAATATATGTAATAAATGCATACTATAACAGTAGCCATTGGAAGCTCCCTAGGGACAGATTTGTGAATTGGAACGTAAAAGGTGCTTTTGGAAAAGGATCCAGGTTGAAACTCGAGGACTTTCAGACAACAGGTTGGAAAATTTTTCAGAAAGCCAACACGTTAGCCACTGGGCAACTACCCTAAACATTTGTATTTTAATTTAAGGTTTTTAGTTGTGATCCTTTTCTAACAAAAAAAAAAAAAAGAGTTTTTTATAGCAAAGAATATGAATTTGCTGTTAATTTTTATATCGATATTTCACAAAACCCTAAAGAAACCTTGTTTGTGTGACTGACATTTATTTTGTATTTGGCAGGTTTCGTTTCCGAATGGCAATAGCGTCTAAACCTTTTTTCCTCCCACTTTTCTTGCTTGTACATTATTTTCCCTTTTTTTTTTTTTTTTTAAATTTTTTCCTTATTCTTTAGTCTTTTGTACAGTGAGCAGCTTTCTGCAGGCGTAAGGAACTGTGGCAGATTGTCAGAGTTTATTTTTCGGAAAGGGTGCGTTTTATCGAGGAGGAGGGAACGCGATGGGCTCCTTTGTATAATGATACCGCCGACTGTATATTTCTTCAGTTCTGTTATAGTAGCTATGTAAAGAAAATAAGGAGTTTTCTTACCTTCGACATAGTAGTATTCCAATGGGCGATGTCTTTGTCCTCCGCGCAGATTGTAACAAGGATTACAGGTGGCTTCTGTAGCTACCTACCATTGGGAAGGCTTGTCGGACGCCAGCGGGACAGCTGGCATTTTCTCTCCGCTGGACAGACGGACACGCACGCGCACCTCCCCATGTCCTCTTTCTCTCTCTCTCTTTCTCTCCTCTTCTTCTTCCCATCGCTGGTAGGGTTGGAGAACTTTTCCCAAAGGTATTTTTTCCACCCCCGCCAAGGAGGTTGTTGCCCTGCACCAACTTCAGCTGTCGCCTCCTGCGAACGGCGGGTCGGAGAAGCAGCAAAGCCCTGCCGCGAAGAGTTTGAGCGGCTTAGAGGAGACTGGATTGACACGCGTGCCTTCTTACAGCAGTGTAGGATAGCACACACCCCTCATCCGAACAACCATGGGTAGCTTTTTTTTTTTTAATACTATTATTTTCTTCTGTTACGATGACGACTGACAGGGTCGCTTCCAGTAACTTTATTTTTTTTCCAGTTCTCGAAGCGGCTGTTTTCATTCCATTCAGGACTCGCTCGCGGGAGGAATTTGAAGCGTAATCATATGTGTGAGCAAACGCAAGAGGCTTTTGTTTGATTCCTAGGTTTATAATGCAATTTAAAAACCAGACACTACTGTATTTGAGTTTTACAAACCCAAGTACGTGTTAAAACGATGAATAGCTTCGGTCACATAGGGCCATCCTCAGCATATTCTAAAAATAATCTTCCCGTGTGAAAACACGACGTACCTGGAGATGTTGTGGTTTGGTTTTTTTTCAACCGACCACTTTGCTGCTGTGATCTAAAATTAATCTGGCTGCCGAATCTGGTGACTGACTTTAAAGTTTCCTTCCACCGTGTACGCGCTGTGGGCAGTAGCCATGTTTACACGATCGTTTCTGTCGTCAGCTCTTCCCTGGAGGGTTTTTGTATTTCTCCTCTCGGTCGTGGCAAAGCTTTGTCTTTTCTTTTTGCGTTCCTGAGAGCCACCGGCCGGCTCTGCTGAGCCGGTTTCTTTCTAAAAATCGGAGGAGCTTGTCAGGATGCCACCTTTGTTTTCCTTCCATCGTTTCGCTCAGCTTTTTGCCAGGGACAGAAAGATTTTTTTCCCCGAGACGTCAGAGCTCAACTCCTCCAAGCTCCCGGCGACGTGAATTTTCTTTCACAGTGGTACCCGCTCCCTGAGCGAGGTGGGGATGCTCTTTGGGGCCGGTGCAGGCGCGGAGAGGGAGGGAAGAGCCCTCGTTTTGAGACTGGCCGGGGTTTTTTTCACCTTTTGAGCCGTTAGCTTCTTCATTTCAGATGACTTTGCCATAGGGCAGCTGTGCCGGCGGGACGGGAGCCCGGGATGCTCCTGCATCCCAGCACGGTGCTGCCCAGGGCATCCTTTGTACCTGCGTGGAAAGAAAGGAGCATCTTTAAATCCTCTTTACAGAGAAGCGAGGCCCAGTTTGCAGTACACAAGTAATCATTGGGGTTATTTTGTTGGTTGGGGTTTTTTTTTTGGTTTGGTGGTTTTGGTTTTTTTTTT
>NW_009606731.1:0-8966 GCF_000690535.1 Cariama cristata | reverse complement strand
GCCCAGCCTTAAACGGTGACACCCCCATACTAATGTCCTGTCAGAACTCCTTTATTTATGTGCATATGCTTGAGGTGGTCCTCCCTGAGCCTTGTGGTGTTCATCAGAAGATCTTTTCTGTTCACACCAACCTGTGCCCTTTGCTTGCCAGCCCAGGCCACAGCTCCCTCACTTGGCCAGCATTTCTGTCCCCTGCCATTCCTCGTTGAAAGCTACCCTCATCAAATTGGACTGTCTGCTATCAAAGGTGCTTCTGTGAATTTATTTGTGTCACAGCATTAGTGCTGAATAATTCCTGGTTAGATTGAGCATAATTTCCTTCTTCCTGTGTGAAAATGAAAAAAAGAAGTTTTCCCTTGTGGATTTACAATTTAAAAATAGTACCTTATTCACTAAAGAGGATAAAAGCAACTGTAACTGCAAGTTAAATACAGTGGTTGTGTGTATCTGTTTCTCAAGAATTTTTCAGATTGTAATGGTTTTGGTTTGTGTAACTTTTTACTCAAAACAGAAAAATTAAGTAAGTTAGGATATGTGTATGAAGAAATCAAGTTTGATTTTTTAAAATGTGGCATAATGGAACTGTGACTGAGTTTTCTTGTATTTAAAAATCCTTGAATTTAACATGAGCAAACATGCTAACATGTGTCCTGACCGTGCTGCAGTTCTTGGGTGGCTGCAAGGTTTAGCTTGCCCCCCCACCCCATCCTCTTTAGGATTTGACTCAAAGACTGATAAAGTCAACAGAAAATATTCCCATTGACCTCAATACACTTTATCAGCAGACCATTAGAGAACACATAATACTGTGCATTCTCAGGTGACAGACACAGATGACTGCATTGATGTTTGCATACAAATTAAACAGCAGTGCTATGGCAGAGTGGTCTTGGCAACAGTTACTACCAACATTTTCAACACTATCTGAGGGTTCAGCTTTATCCCATGTTTTTCCGTTCTACAACAAAATAAAGATCTGAGTGGAGAACCTGTGCAAAATTAATATAATCTGTGTTTTAGCTGCAGTGCAAAGATGTGTCATTTTCTGCTATATACTCACAGACAGGGAAATGAAACAAGTGCTTGTCTGGAAGCCTGTTGTACAGGGTGTCGGAAAGTGCTAAAATATGTCACTATGTCCTTATTTCTGCTGCTGTGCTTGTGATTAAATTGTTCTACATGGGTTTTGTTACATAAAGAGTCCTTAATGCACCTCTACTGTTGTTAATTTTGAGGAGCTACTTTACATCTCATTGAGAACAGTAGGAGTTAAATACTGTTAAGTAAGCATGTCCTTAAGCGTTCTCCTGTATTGGCCTGTTAACAGGCTTTTTTAAACAGTGCTTTTTTAATAATATTAAGTTGTCAGTGCTATTGTGGTACATGTAACTTCAATTTTTTATAATTATTCAAATACATCTTTAATGAATAATCATCATATTAAGTAGTGGCACAGGTCTTAAGAAATGTTTTTTGGAAAATTCCCTTAAAATGGTTTATTTGTCATTCTGAGGTTTCTTAGGAAAACACAATGAAATTGGTATTGCTGCTTACCTTCTGTACGCGAATCTTTGCCTGGACATCTCCAGCAGTATTATAAAAATGTAATGATGATTCTTGTCGTTAATGATAATTCTAGGCACAGAGAATTCACATATGTGTTGGAGGTCACCAGGAAAATTCTTTGAGGAAGTAAGGAAAAAAATGTGTTTGATAAACTTGTATTTCAGTATCTGTTTGTAATGCTAGTGTGAAATGTGCTTGTGAATTAAAAGGAGAATTAAGCAGAAAATATGTAAGAAGGGATTAATGGAATCGTCTGAACTTTTAACATGTTACAGAAAATATTCCAAGTTTTTAATCATTGTTTATAATAAGTAAGAGTTACTGATCTTTGTTTCCGCCTTCATTTATAAGATCTATCGGCAGTAGAAAATTCTCAAGCAGACTGATTATACTAGATCTATCCTGTGGTTGTATTACAACAGGTTTCCTATTATTGTGTTTATAGAGCTTTTACTGTTATGTTCTATAATACACAGCAAAGTTTACTTACTGTGCTTATGGTTGTTGCACTATGCTGTACCTGCAGACAGAAAGTAATTTATCAGCAGACATACTTTGTGTGTCTAGGGAGTAGATGCATTTCAGAAGAGAGACTTGCTTTACACAGTCTGCAAGTTGAGAAAAACATTTATTTTTTTTCCTGATAGTTCTAGTTAAAAAAACCAAACAAACTTACTTTTACAGTCCATGTGTTCTGAACATTTTACATTTTGACACTTTCTGCTAAGAGTTAACTGAATATTGATTAGAAAGTATTGATGCAGTAGTGAAAATCCATTTATTTTAGAGCAGTTAAAGCATTAGAGAGAAATTGAAAGGCATTCCATGTTGAAACTTAACTGTTTTGCAGATATTTCACAAAGTATGTGATAAATATTTTGTATGTAACTTCTAGTATTTATAAGGCAATTGACAAAAAAATAAATGAAAATAGGAACCTCATTATCTACAGTAAAATTATTTAAACACAATTGTTTAACGGACATAATTATTCTTAATTTCTCTTTATTACTTGTTTTGCACAGGAAAGAGTTACAGGAGCTGCAGAATCTTTACAGACAAAACGTTGAACATACAGCACAGCAAGCTGAGCTGATAAAGCAGCTTCAGGCTCTCAATACTGATACACAAAAAGTACTGAAAGACCAAGAAGATGCTCACACAGCTGAAACAACATCATATCAAAAAGTATGTCATTCTACTTTATGATCACAGAGTTCATTTTAATATCCATCTGTACAATATCAATGGACAGAGTAAACAAAGCACAGTGTACTGTTGCATTCTTTAGATCTCTGGATCTTTATTGTTGCCTTAATATGGTTGGCAGAGTAACAGAGTTTATTGGCCTAATGACAACCCAGCATATATCGCCCCTTGTTCACATTGAATTGATGAGCCGTAAAAATTAAGATTTATTTGCATCTGAAGAAAAACAGAACTGAATTGCCAAGCATATAAGTGTTCTTTATGTAATTTTGTGTTATCTATGTTTTTTTCTTCTTCTTCTCCTAGACCTTTCAATTACTAAATTCTCCATTTATTTTTTTTTTTTATAATGTAGGAGAAGAAATTCCTTTCACTTCTAAATAATGTATTTGTGTGAATCTCAAACAATTTTACTGGTTTAAGATACAAAAATCTCTATCAAAATTAGCTGGAAAGTTTGTTGCCATAATAGCTTTTTAAATGGATAACTGATTCAAAAATTTTTAACTATATCTACATTTACAGAACAGATTCATATTTTTGATGAATGCCAGGAAAAACACTAACCATGAAGAGCTGTCACATGTGCACTACTCAGAACTTCTGCTTTTGAGTGTAACAAATTATATAAATGTGTTTTTCAGTCTGTAAAAAACATGTAAAAGATATGTTTCCTTCTTTTTTAAAAACATTGAGAGGGAAGAAGACAAGGAAAAAGTTGTATATGCAACTTTCACATAACTTCTGCCAGTCTTGGAACTGTTTCCTCATTTGTGTACTGTCAGTGCACAAAAAAACCAGGTGTTTCTCTTTATCATCTTACTTAGAGTATGCAGTTTATGATAAAATTGTGAAACTAGGCTTAAGTCAAGCTTAAGTCAGCGTGGTGAGGTACTGGAACAGGTTGCCCAGAGAAGCTGTGGATGCCCCATCCCTGGTTCAAGACCAGGCTGGATGTCTATCATCACTGCAGTCAATGATAAACTTGTGCAGAGTTAAGTACACAAGAATGTGCTGGGCACTATGTGGTATAAAATGCTAACCAAACACATATTTAGGAACAGAGTACTGATTCTGTTTTGACTTAAGCAGCCCAGGATACGGTTGGCTTTCTGTGCTGCGAGCACACATTACTGGGTCATACAGAGCTTCTTGTCAACCAACACCCCCAAGTCTTTCTCCTCAGGGCTGCCATCAATCCATTCTCTGCCCAGCCTGTATTTGTGCTTGGGATTGCCCCAACCCCTGTGCAGGACCTTGCACTTGGCCTTGTTGAACTTCAAGAGGTTTACACTGGCCCACCTCTCAAACCTGTCAGAGTTCCTCTGGATGACATCCCTTCCCTCCAGCGTGTTGACCGCACCACATAGCTTGGTGTTGTAGGCAAACTTGCTGAGGGTGCAAGGTCCCTCAATCCCACTGTCCCATGTCATCTACCAAGGTGTTAAAAGTGCTGGTCCCCATGCTGATCCCTGAGGAACGCCATTCATCACTAGGCTCCACTTGGACATTGAGCCATTGACCGCAACTCCAATTGGATGTGACCATCCAGCCAATTCTTTATCCACTGAGAGGTCCATCCCTCAAATCCAGGTATCTCCAATTTAGTGACAAGGATGTTGCGTGGAACAATGTCAAATGCTTTGCACAAGTCCAGGCAGATGATGTCAGTTGCTCTTCCCTTATCTATTCCTGGCACTGGCATCAAGCTGGTATGAGTGGGATGGATTGAGGTTCTCCTCCCCCGGCAACTTTAAACTGAAGTTATTCACTGCTATAGCAGTCCAGCTGACCTAGAAGTAGAATTCCATTAAAGCTGTTTAGAACGCATAAAAGACAGGGGGAGTTGTACTTATCTGGGGCAAGACAAAGTGATTACAGAATTTTAAAAAAGTACAAATGTAGGTATCAGGAGTTGCTATTTCTTTCATTTTTTTCCTTCTCCAGTCAATGCATCTATAGGTGTTAAATGGATCCTTTCAGTCGCTCAAAAAAAAAAAGGCACATGTGAAGGTAGTGTGAACTGTCTTCATCAGTGTTTATGAGACCACATTCTTCCAGACTAGCTCTACAACATATGGAAGAAAATAAAACTGGGTTTTCATGAGACTGTTTTAAAGCATGACAAAACTCTTTATAAGAGTGACTTTGCCTTGCGTAATAGTGATTTTGCCGGTATTACTTACTTCAATATGGAAAAGACTTTAACCTGTCCTATGAAAAATAATTTTGCTATTACAAGTTACTTATGTGTTATGGAAAATTGAGGGCTATACTTATACAGGTAAAGATGCAGGCTGCTTCTAAACTGGGCTTGGCTCAGAATTCAGCATTGCTTCAGAAAGCTGGCTCACAGTTCTTGGTCTGTTGTAGCAGGACTTAAGATTCTGCTTAACTGATCATACAACAAGAACAAGAATAGTGTGGTTTTGAAGATAAGCCCTTTTTTTGATAGCTGACAAATACTTCCAACTCACATATGACCTTTGAATTTGCTGGTTTGGGAGTGTTGAATACAGTATTTTTCCAACATGGAAGAGTAAGGTTTGCCTCTTATACCAGCAAAAGCCAGCTCAAATATTCTAATGAATTGCTATTGTGGAACTGATAAGCTGTCTTTTTGTGAAATATCAAAATATCTAATGCAAAAAAATCTGTTCTTTTGGTTTTTTATAAAAATATGTTAAAAAAAAAAAGTTAAAGTTAAAAAAAGTTTAAAATAAAAAAAAGTTTTTTAAAAAAGGTAAAAAACCCAAAAAGGTAAGTTCCCTAAGTCAGAGTAGAATAGATCTAATAATGTTTGAGGCAAACTGAGTTGAGAGAACTTCTGAGGGAAAAGTTGTTCCTTTATCATGACAGTCCTGTTCTATACTTCTGATCAGAAGTATACACAACTGTATTTGCTTCAAAGTAACATACATTTTCCAAATCACAAGATACACAGTCCTACTGAAGTCACATCAGGCCTTTGGAAAATTGAAGATCTATAAAAATAATACAAATGCCTATTTTTTCCCTTGAATGAGAAAGGCAAACTATTGCAGAGAAATGCGTGTTCTGTTTGTCTTCCATGCATTAATAATATGCAGGCTGCAACAACTAGATAAGGATGTGTCAGCTATTCCATAAACATATTCACAAAGGATTATTTTTCTACTGCTCCGAATGGCATTGAGCCTATCAGTGTGTACATACTATGATATATTGTCCCTTACAGCAAGATCAATGACCTCTTTCTTAGTGGTCAGATAGGCAGTATATGCTATAGCTCAGGCAATGTGGTTGGCTCACATATTCCAAGTTCATCTTAACAGTCTACCATTTAGGAAGAACTGCACTTTGTGCTGATGTTAATGTGTAGTACGGAACAGTAGACTGAATAAAAGAAAA
The DNA here is from genome assembly GCF_000690535.1 of Cariama cristata. Lineage (NCBI taxonomy): Eukaryota > Metazoa > Chordata > Aves > Cariamiformes > Cariamidae > Cariama > Cariama cristata. The sequence continues at coordinate 2,801 of NW_009606731.1, read as the reverse complement.
AACATTTCTGATAAACCAGGTCAAGGTCATGAACTTGCACTGGATTATGTGTAAATCTGTTGAGGACCACAAATTCTCTTCCAAGTCTGGCTGTAGTGGGCAGCATACATACATGAAGATCGGCAATCTGTTTTATCAAGTTGCGTTAACTTGACATACTGCTACCTATTTTTTTCTTTAAGTACAAATTTTAAGGGTGCTGTGTTGTACAGTATCTCCTTTATGTTACAGCATTTATGGAAACAAACTGGTATCTATTTCATATTACAGCTCTAATTCTCATACTCAAGGATAGGGAATATTTTTCTAAAATGTATAGCATCTGGTTTAGTGGTCCCAGATGCTCTAGGGACTTCATTCCTGTGCTGGATTTAATGAGACTCAATAGATTTGTCCTCACCAACAATTTCAAGGTGGAGAGACTTCAATCAATACTAGGGATAATAAGACAAGAAGAGATTCTGAACTGCTTAGCCAGCTTATCACAGTTTTCTGAAATTTACAATTTAGGGCCTTAGTTTTTATAATGCAGTACTTTCTCTTGATCTGATGTGGCCTTTAGGTTCCTTGTTAATCGTACAGATTAAAAATCTCTTAGTGGAAGACCCTTTTAGTGAAGTGGAAATACTGTTATTCGTCATTAAATAGGAAATTGTAAATCGTGTCCTGGAACTCAGCTCTCAAATAGAGAATACTGTGGATAGTGGTACAGTACATATCTGTGATGAAGAAAAGCATTCTCAATAGTTAGTTTTTTTGGCATAATTAGAAAACACAGTAAGAGTTTTCAATTATGAGGCATTGCAGAGGTCAGCATCAAGTGCACCAGAAAGTAGATAAAAATAGGTTAGTGTCAGATACCTTTTTGAATGTTGTGGCTAATTCTGTGCCTGCAAGTTGCCTTTGCTAGTCCTTCTCGTGGTGTGAATATGTGGAGATAGTTTGCTTTCCTTCAAGCCTGAGAAATAGTAATCAGAATATCATCCTAAGGTTAAATTTTATCACTTCCAGTATTTTTTGCAACTGCAGCAACCTTTAAGCATAGTTAAAAATCACAGAAATGTGTTTATTTTTGTGTAAGCAGCATCAAATTCACAAAATGAAAACTAAAACCATATAGATGTGTAAAAGGTAGTAACTGCAGGTTCTCCCTCAAATTGGAATGAGACAAGGGAGTTCTTTCACGCATGTAAGAGCTGAGAGAAACTGACTGTCCAGTCAAATATGCTGAAGCCTACATCAGTGATAAGTGAATCATCATTTTTGTAGTCCAATTCATCTGTGAAAGCTGTGATAAACTCAGATCTTTAACAAAGGTTATCTCACATTTTAATTCAAGCTCCAGTACTCTTTTCTATTGTTGGGAAATGTGTTAATTAGGTTAGTCTATTTATTTCTTGTATACCAAACACCAGTACAGTTGATCGCATGCTAGCAAGTAGATTTTGGCATCAGATGTGCTCATAGGTTAAAATTGAAGAAATCCTGGGTAGAATCTGGTTCTCTGAGGATGACGTTAAACTCTGCACTCACAGGTGATGGTTTTTGTGCTTGAAAAACCCTGTGTGATATTCTTAATGTGCTATAGTTCCTGTGCATAATGGTGTAGACTGGTATCTGCAGAATGCTGAAGTATTTGAGGAAAAAAAAGTAAATTATCTATAATTCTAAATCTATCATTAATGTTTGCAAACCATTGTCTTAATGTTTCTGGCAATGATAATGTATTTTTTTACAATATGAGAGCTGTAGATGAAAGAAATTATGTACATTGGTGAGACAGTGAAAGAGGAGTTGTACATCAAGAAAGGAAGAAAAGATTAAGCTTACTTAAAATATGTTAGTGAGTAATGCCAATTTTGATCCGAGTTAGAATTATATCTGAATTTTGTGTGTAATCAGATTAGTCCCACAATGGAGGATTTTAAATGAAACCATTTACAGTATGAATTATTAATATTTTTCTTCATTAACTAGGACTGGTGTTTTTCACAAGCCTGCTAGATGTTCTCTGACATGACACTATACAGAGAGAAGAAATCTAAATAGGGTTTGGTAGCATTTCACAGAGAAGTTGTTGCTGATAAAGTCTTTCTGAGAGAAATGTGTAAAAATTTTTATATATTCAAAAAAGCAATCCACAAACCCCACCATTAAATACCCATATCAACACGAGGAGTTGCACAAAAATTATTAGATGGATAAATACTGGAAAGCTGCATTGGGGGGTCAGGCTGGAATCGGTCAGGAAGCAGGAAATACTGGATTCATTGAAGTAAAGATTCATCAGTTTGAATTTTTGCACTAACAACACTAATCAAAAAGACTGAAATGTCTTTTTCTTTCATGTTCTCTTCTGTTATTTTTGAGGAGGTATATTGCTGAAGTTATCCATTTTACATGGTTTCCAAAACAGCCATGGTGTTTGCAGTTATATAGTACCATAAAGTTGAGGAAAGCGCATCTTTTTTGGCTTATACTAGTGACTCTTGCTTGCATGTTGTCTGGCGTTATTTACGTCCATTGTGTACTTTCTTTTGTTTTTCTTCTTAACCTCTCACTTGCATCTGGCATTTTTCTCTTGTATCATCCGTAAGCTTCATGATCTTTTGTCTTAAAAAATCACTCTAACTCTGCTTTTCCATTTTAAAACTAAATACCATGAATGTTCTAAATATAATCTGTCTGGAGTGCCTCTTCAGTTTCACCCTAGAGCTTCTCCAGCTGATTTCTGCCCTTATTCTTTTAAAATTCTCATAAACAACATGATCTTAGAATCATAGGATCATTTGGGCTGGAAG
>NW_009606730.1:0-439 GCF_000690535.1 Cariama cristata | reverse complement strand
GATTTAGTGTGAGCATAATGTTGATAACATACTGGTGTTTTAGTTGTTACTGAGCAGGGCTTACCCTCAGTCAAGGACTTTTCCATTTCCCATGCTCTGCCAGCGAGGAGGGGCACAAAGAGCTGGGAAGGGAGCACGGCCCAGACAGCTGACCCCAACCAGCCCAAGGGATATTCCATAACATAGAACGGCATGGCCAGTATAGAAACTGGGGGGAGTCGATCGTCGCTCAGGGTCGGGCTGGGCTTCGGTCAGCGGGTGGTGAGCAATTGTAGTGTTCATCACTTCTCTTTCTTGGGTTTTATTCCTCTCTGTGTCTCTGTTATCTCCCTTTTCATTACTACTACTACTATTATTATGATTACTGTTATTATTATACTTTACTTAAGAACAATTTAATAGTTGAAATAATCTCAACCCACGGGTTTTACCTTTTTCT
>NW_009606729.1:0-486 GCF_000690535.1 Cariama cristata | reverse complement strand
CGAGGGAGGTGTTTGTCCTGCTCTACTCTACACTAGTGCGGCCTCACCTTGAGTACTGTGTGCAGTTTTGGGCATCTCAATATAAAAAGGATAGAAAGGTACTAGAGAGCATCCAAAGGAGGACTGCAACATTGGTGAAGGGTTTAGAGGGGAAGTCGTATGAGGAGCAGCTGAAGTCACTTGGTTTGTTCAGCCTGGAGAAGAGGAGACTGAGGGGACACCTCATTGCAGTCTAGAGCTTCCTCATGAGGGGAAGCAGAGGGGCACTGATCTCTTCTCTCTGGTGACCAATGATAAGACCCGGGGGAATGCCATTAAGATGTGACAGGGAGGTTTAGGTTGGATATTAGGAAAAGGTTTTTCAACCAGAGGGTGATCAAGCACTGGAATAGGCTCCCTGGGGAAGCAGTTACGGTGACAAGCCTGACTGTATCAAGAAGCGTTTGGACAATGCCCTCTGACACATGGTGTGAATTTTGGGGTTGT
>NW_009606728.1:15632-27979 GCF_000690535.1 Cariama cristata | reverse complement strand
TTATCTCAACCCACAGGTTTTATCTTTTTTCAATTCTCCTCCCCATCTCACTGGGAGGAATGAGTGCATGGCTGTGTGCTACTTGGTTGCCAGCTGGGGTTAAACCATGACAGTGACAAAAATCTAACAGCTCCCTTCTCAAAAATACAGAGCCTAAAACTGGTCAAACAAAAGCCAAATCACAGTAAAACACAAACACTGTTGAGCACACAAGTCATGTTAGTCATAGAAAAGATGCATCACTGGAGCACGATCCAAGTATGATGAAAGTTATAAAACAGTTAAACATTTCTGTATCTGGAATAACAATTTACACCTAAAAGTTTTAGGAAACAATTGACAAAACCAGAGTTTCTGTTAAAAAAAAATAGGAAAAGTGCAGCAGCCATGATTACAGGAATAGCAGTGCCAAAAAGTCCTTCAATATGTAAATGAATCTGTCAAGCCTGTACGAAAACTAAAGTACTACAATGAAAGACATCAACTACAGGAAAGCAATCTCACAAGCCACTTTGCTTCCTTTCTGAAGGAACTCCCTTGAGAATGCAAGAGCACTGAGACCAATTCAGTGGTACCGTACTTAAGAGAAAACCAAAGTATCCGCCATTGTCAGTGAGGGTCAAAGGCTGCACAAGTTCACATACACCCCAAGAGTTCAACAAATTTGTGAGAACATCCTTGACAAACATGTAATTTAGGCACCACTGAAATTTCACTCCTGACTTTGAAGCCATTAGTATTAATATTAGTATTAGTAATGAAGTGCAAGAAAACTACACTTCTTAAGAAAAAACATCTAAACATTATAAATTTTCAGTATCCCCTGAGTCTGTGAGGGACACCTCTGAAATGCTAAGTAGAAGCACAGCATGGTAGACATATGTGAATGCACATATCATAGAAACGTTCAGGATCACTGCTCTCCAGAACTGTCTGAAGGATTCAGAAAAGACAGAGCCAAACCCTACTTAGAGGTGCACAGCAATAAGATGAGGCACTGACCACAAGTGGGAACACTTGCCTTCACTTGGAGCTGAAGGCTCAGAACATTTCACTGGTAAAACAGCTTCTCCTGACTTTCAGTGATGCAAATGACAGCAAAATAAAATCAGGTGAACCTTTCCACAATAAAACCACTTAACTCAAGGCTCAGAACCCAGAGGAATTTCAGTTTTGTGATACAAAGACAAGGTGAATGGTGGCACCTTAGCAAAGTGATTGAATCAGTGAAATAACCTACTTTTTTTTTTTAATACAAAGAATAGCCATTTATTTAAGCAAAACCAAAATACTTGAAAAATGTCTCTATTAATGCAAACACACATCATGAAAAACATACAAAATGAGGTGAAATAGCAGCTGAGAACACCCACTATCATCCCTATAGGCCTGAGAACCACCTCTCACACAGGGAAAAGACAATTCAGTTGTCACAACACAACACACGCACAGACCAGAGACATCTTTACGGATGTACCCAGTGGTTGAAGTAGAACTGTTGAGCTGCTGGTATGGAAACTGTGACTATGGTTACAGCTAACGCCTTCCCAGTGCTGCAGAAGGGCACGCTGCCAATGCCAATGCCACACAAGCCCATTTGACCACTCCCCTTATGTCCTTATCCAAGAAGAAATGCAAAATATGACATCCGAACAGCAGAATGGTGTAGAAGCATCCGTAACTATACTCTCAGATTCTCTGAATGATGCTTTTCATGCATAGTTTGGTAATTTCATTTGAAAGAGGCATTGGAGGTGATATCAGGATATTCATTCTTTCTCCCTTTGTCTCTACTCCTGTCTATGTGTAGAAGTATGTGTATTCTAGGCTGAAGTGGTGTGAAATGAGGACATTTTTGGAAAGCCTTGCTAGAAAGTTTGTCTCATTTTACCCTATCTAATGTGAGTCTTCATTTGGGAAAACAAGTTAAACATAAACAAAACAAGAAAAATTATTTCTTAACAATAAGAAGATTATGAATACCCATACACAGTGTCAAACATATTCACATTGCTCTCCTACTATGAGTCATACTAAAGTGTTCTCCTCAAAGCATGTTTTCTTAAAACGAACTTTAATGTTGGCTCTGTGAGCTGTCTGAAGAACAGACTTAGTGATTTCTAGCGGCATGAACCATGTTAGGTTACAGGTCATTTAACCAAATTGCTTTTGATTTTTGAAATGTGCAGGCTGCCTTTGCTGAAGGACCTGTCGGCATGAGAATGCATATTTAAGGTGTATTAAATATGCTAGTTATACAAAAGAGAATTATGTAATTGTTACATTCGTACAGAGGTGAATATGAAGTTAAACCTCCAGAGTGATCAGTTAGGATTTTGCATACAAAATTTGACCCAAAACATTAAGATCAATTTATTTTCCATTTCAGAATAGAAAGCTTTATTAATCTATCAGCAAATATCCAAATATATTATAAATAGCACCCTTAAAAACAATTTGAACTTTTCTTGTGAATCTTATAGGATGGGTTTGATGATAAACTAAAATTTTAAAATTCCTTTTGCTTTCCATTGTCAAGTGCTCTTAAATGACAATAATCTGTAATCTGTGGTAGATCTTATGATACATTGCCTGTCAATAATAAACTTTCTGTCAAACGGTTTGAGCAAGCATCATTTTCATGAGGCCATCAAGAAAGGAGCCTCAGTGCTCCAGGCCCAGCCATGAGGCAGCCCTGTTGGAAAGGCAGCTTCAGGCTATGCCATCTGGTGCCTCGGTGACCAAGGCCACAACGCAGCTAAAGGAGCTCCATGAAGCAGAAGAAGAGGAAGGTCATTTCAGTAGGTTTTCTCCAGTTAACAATAACTTTGCATTCCCATTTAAAATTCCAGCCAATCTATTTTCATGCTGCCAAGGACCCAGTGCCTGAAATACAAGCTTTAAAGCTATGAGTTTGTAGATCTTAGTAGCAGAACTAATAACAAACTAGATGCCTCTTCATCACAGACCAGTTCCTTATGCTAAGAGCAATGGGATGTTTCTTCATTCATGCTCAATAGGCAAGGAAGGTTGCTGCATTTTAAATAAGTTTATCAAATGATGTTGATCAGCACGAGGCTATGAAACTGTTTCAGCTTGTGTATATTTGCCCTTGTACCTGAATGTCATCAAGGATGTTCTCCAGGAATTAGTCTGTATGGCTATTGTTCCTTCACGTCCTCCTTCTAAATTCACTTCTGCTGAGTGCCTTGGAGAAATCAGGCAACTACTAGAGGTTAGGTTATGCAGTAGTGAAGAGAAACAGATGTTATTTATTTATTAAAACAAACTTCCAGATGGTTCAAGATCACCACATTGTGCAAACAGTCAGCTTAAACAACTGCTCGCTTTTACTGTCGTTACCCTCCAGTTTCCTTCTGCCATCACACTCTAGTGTCTGTTATGCTTCAGCTTGTGTCCAAGCATTATAAGTTATTTGAGAGACAAACTTTGTCTGTTTATAAGGTTTCTAGAAGCCTTTGGAACAAAAATGGTAAAACAAAAATGGTGACAATGGGTCAGAATTTACCAGAATAAAACTGTTCCTATGACCAGAAATAGAAAAGTCCAACCAATCTGATAGCATACACCTATTAACTTTGAAATTGCTTAGGAATGAAGCGGGTATACTTTTAACAAAAACATGCAATTTCTCATACATATCTAACCCTAACAAGCAGGAAAATGTCAAGTTAATACGTTAGTCACAGCCTGTTGTTCACACAGCATGTTTCCACACAGCAACAGATTCCGAGTCTCCAGAAGGAATTTTCTTCTGCCTCCAGCTGATAATGAAACACAGTACATGGAACACACTAATCTCCCTCACAGAACAGCACAAAACCTTACCTACGACCTCAGCAAAATAACAAGTACTCAGCCCTGAGATGTTTGCCAAGATTAGTTGTGCAGTGTTATGTTGTAACATCTGTATAAGACCCCAGCAGATGTTTTGCATTGTAGCGTGAAGTAGACCTGCATGTAGTTAGTGTCCATGGAAGATATAAAGCCTCAGCATCTTGTCAAGTGCAGATCCAAAAGGCCACAGAGCGTAGCAAGCTCCCTGACTCAGTTTCTTGCATCTCCAGTTTCCCCATCAGATATGAAACACCCATAACTCAGTCAGGTTCACACTGTCCTAAGAAGAGCCTGAACTCGGTCATCCCACATACCCCAGTGATCCTTGTCACACATAGTGTTAGGACCTCCTTGGAAGGCCTGACTTCTTCAACATTGAGTGCATGAGCTCATGACTTAGGGACTAATCAGGTACACAGTGCTAGACCTGCTTCCCCAACCACCTCTGGTAAGAGCAATCATTTTCTGTAGCACATGCAAGACCCTTCATAATGCCTATACCTGCATTTGATCATGGATGCAATACAAATTCAAGACTGAATGTGACCATGGTTCATGCTTAAAATGTTGTATTGATTCATCTGATCCTACCGGTTGTGCTTTTACAGCTATAGGATGTTGCTGCTCTTCAGAGTAGGTCCACTATAGACTGCCTTGGCACATTTGGATGTGCCACTGAAAACTGGTTCAGGTATTCCTGTATCTTGGTGAGGTATATGCTTTAAAGGAACACAACAATAAATAGTTGCAACCCTGTTCATGTTTTTACAGGGTTAACAATATTGTTAATATTTTAACAGGGTGAAAATTATCTCTGAAGATATTTTTCAATGGTGACATTTTTAACCTATTATTCAATATAATGATATAGAGCACATTTATTGTTTATTTTCCTACCACTGCTTTAAGTGGTGAAAGAAAATTTTATAATTCAGATGAGCTACTTCTCTGAAACTGTCAGACAGTAAGCAATTATAGATGGCTCAGACAGATGGGATTCTGTCCTTACTATGCAAGATCCCAATTATCTCACATACAAACTGCCATGAGGAACAAATGAAGAATTGGGAATCATAAGAACTTTCTTTAACGGGTGCATTTGTGTAAGTCATTCTGGGCTTACACCTGAGTAACGGTGGCCTGGTTGCTCTAAAACAGGGACAAGCCAGCTCACTAGTGGCATTGAAGCACTCAGTCACTGAAACATGACCACGTCTATATGTGATGCCAAAAATATGTGAAAATGTTATTAGGACCCTCAGTGGGAGCAGAATGTTAACTGATCCCCACATAGCTGGATAGCCTAGAGATATGAAGTGTGAAAAGCAGCTAGTATGTTGTCCAGGCAATGCACGGTCAATTCAGCATGTTCATCATTCAGGTCATTGTGAACAGAAATGAAAGAGACTGTTGGTAGTACTGCCCATCTTTAGCTCTGGAGGATACTACTTCATACAAAGAGTTTCCATTTCTTATTTTCACCCATTAATCATAGTCATGCCTGAGGGCTCAAAAGGAAGTATAATGAACATGAAAGGGCTCCAGCAGACCTTGTCAGACAAGAGACCAAAAGGGGACTCACCAGTCATATGTTGGAGATGCTCCCAATTCCTTAATTTTCTTTCTCTGTGTCCCACTTCAACCTCTTGGAAAATACACTTGATATGAAGTAGTGCCCTCATTTTTGATATATGGGCTTTGTATTTCCACAGACCATTTTGTATGTAAGTATTTGAGCTAGCTGAATCACTCCCAGCCTACTCTGCACATTTTCAAAGGGACTATAACCACAGAGAAAGAAAACTACCACTTTTAGCTTTATTGGAAATGCTGTATCTGACTCTAGTTAGCTAAGTGAATAAACGAATGAGTGTATAAACAACTGGAAATGACATTTCAGTTATATTTGCTAGCTTGGAAGCTGTTAATCTTGTAATTAAAGGGTTTGAGATTTGAAATTCTATTACAGTGTTTCTGACAATGAAATATTTCCACAATAGCTCTGGGACTGGAACTCAGACAGGTAAGAACCATCTTGATCATTTTCTCTCCAGCCAAAGAGATTCAAACTGGGACCAGTGTGCCCTCAAGCACTCATTGCAAGTAATTACCCTTCAGAGGGAACACAGCCGGAGAAATGTTACAGCATTACTATTATTACTTTTTTGGATTAAGTAATAAATATTTAAGAGAGTAAAGCTAGCCTACATGAAATGAGAAATGAGCACACGCCAAAACCCCACCTACTTGATTGTGCACCTTAAGGCCCCTTCTACCTGAAATAAACAGCAAAAATAATTCCCTTCCCCAGCACCGTGAGCTCTTATTTTCCTTAACAAGCTAAACTCTCCTTCAAAGCTAAACTCTATTGTGATATTAGTTACTTTTATAAATGTTTCTGGTCTATTTATTTCAGGAAACCAGAGTGAGGTCAAAAAAACGTCAAACATTACAACACAGAGTGATTTCCATTGTAGAGCTAAGGATGCTTCTCAATCTTTTTCAGTTTGCAGATCTCCAGGCCTGCCTGAGAGAGGTGCAGGTCTTTGCACAACAGAGTTAACCCTTCTGACCACAGGATCACATCTTTTTAATGCTTTTACACAGAATTTGAAGGTAATTCAGACTCCCAAAGAGGAGTGAAAATCAACCAATCTGTTCTTTTTCCATTGCCTTATCATGCTTAGTCACTCACTCACTGCCCACTCAGCTGGTAATACTCCCTCTCATACTAAATTTTGTGCCAGAAAATTTTCAAGAATAGATAGTAAAGAAACAACAATGAACTGTGAGGCATTTATAAAAATCACATTTTATATCTAAGAAATTCCCTTCCAAACAACCCCATTATTTGATCTTTCACTACACTTTTCCTTAATGCAGGGAAGCAATATGACGTTTAAATGGACAGGTATGGTACAGATCTTGGGAAATATTTAGACTTCTTAGAAGTTATTTCTAATCATTCTAATATTTCTCTGTTTTTGATAAACTATCAAAGTTCTGCAAATAAAAAATGGTGATTTTGAGGGTTAGCTGGATATATAGTATATTCTCAGGCCTAGCTTTACATGCATTTCAAAACAAATTTTGTTTCTTATGTAGTAATACTAAAAAAGATTGTGAAAACTCCAAACATTTTTCATAGGTTTATCTGATTCATTTAGATGAAAAGCCTGTTTTATTAGCAGTTTTAAAAATATTGACAAAATTACTGGTCACTTGTGAATATAATCTATGGAAGGCATAAATTCCACAGATTTTAAAGGATACCTTATTTATTTGTCTATTCATCATGCAGCACAGGCAATCTACATATTTGGTGTATCTGAACTCCTTCAGGTCATGGACATAGGAATGAGGAAACCTGTGGTGTATTGCCAATATGTCTAAAATGCCAACACCTCAGGCAATCCCCTGAATGCAGTTTGAAATGCATTCAAACTATGAAAATCTACTCCTTCATGAATCAGAAGTGCATGTGCCATGCTTCCAAACATCTGTTTTCCATTTTGCAACTTCTGCTTCTTTAAAAGCACCTGTCCTATAATCTACACCTTTTATACCACAGTTATTCTCTTTTTTTCATGCATCTACAAACAAATAAAACTTTTTACAGACATAAAAAATGTTCTATTCTATATTAAAAAAAAAAAAAAACAACCAAAAAAACCACCAAAAAAAACCCTAAGAAATAAGACGCTGAAGAAGTGTCTTCTTGTCTGTTTACTACCATTATTGCTTTGCTCTAGAAGATTCTGGAAGATTTCAAATAAACATTTCTATAAGAAATCAGAACATGGCTTTCACATAGACTGATAGGTCTAACTAGAACATTATGAGGAAATTCAGGAGCCGTAGATTCATGAATGAAATCATATAACTTATTTCTAACAAAATGTAGTGTGGCATAGCATAAGTCCTGATAAGGACATGCAGTATAACTAAATTTCTGGAAAACCAGAAATTTACTTGACATTGACTCCACCCTGCAAAGACAAATGCAGATCTCTTCTGAGAGATCCAGCTGAAGCTCACAGAGAAAACTTGAGTGCTTAGAGGCAGACTCTACAGTTCATTTTTATAAAAAAAGGATGACTTAGAGACTCTTGCCTTCAGAGGTATTGATTGAAAGGCAACACAATAAACAGAGAACTTGGTTACTCCTTGAAAAGTACAGCCTTACAAGATCAGACTAAAAGAGGTTCAGTAAGAGAAAATCCCATCTGTTAGAGGTGGGCTGGATTCTGGGGGGTGGGGTTAATAAACCAGGATGCAATGACAGCGGCTAGGCCATTTCCGAGCACAGAAGAGTATTGGAACATGGATCAAATACTTTTTTCTCAGGGCAAAATTTCTATCTTTTCATAAAACAAAAGTTAACAAAATGCCAGACATCACTTACAATATTCTCCAGTTGCAGGCTTCTAACCTGAACACAAAGCTCTGGGATCATTCTCTTCACCCCCGTACTGTTATCTGCCTGTGTGATGGCAGTGGGCGGTCAACACAGTGTACCTTCTCCCAGAGCGTCTGCCTCCCTGAGCTGCCCTACAATGTTACCGCTCTCTTCCTAATCCTGTCCCAGGTCTCTCTGCAGCAACATGCAGCCAAAAAAAAAGGCAGCTAAAAAAAAACAGGTACTTGTTTTTATCATAAAGAAACTAAAAGTAAATTTTGACAAGTAGATATCAGATTTTATATATAACTTTCTACTTCTTTTTGTATTTCTGTTTCTTTTTTTTTTCCTTTTTTTTTTCTTTTTAGTCTAGCCTTCTTATTGGCAAGGACTAAGTTTTGTCATAAGGAACCTTCCAGGTTTTGAGCAGGCCCAAGCCAGCTGGATGCTACAGTAACATAAATATTAGGCAACAGTTCGTATCTCCTTGTGCCCACTGGAGTGAATCTTGGCCCAGATGTTTCCCTTGTAGGAAATTTTTTTAAAATGTACTGCAACTGCAATCCATATTTATTTAGTTCTCCCTTTCCAATATCATATGATCTATAGAACTAAATAAAGCTTGAAGGTTTTTTCTATATTCTTAACATGATACTGTGTAAACCTAAAGTTGGTGTGTGCTGTGAATGGTCTAATAAATTGTTTAGTGTGAATATGAGCAACTGTGGAAAAAACGTAACATTTTCAGGCTAGTTCTGTGGAACTTTTCTTCAAAACTTAAGACAAAAACACCAGGAATAACATTTAAAAATACATCAAGGAACTGATGTCCAGTCATTTTTTCCAAACAACCAACACAAGAGCTAAGGTCCAGTACATGTGCTAAAAATAATGCTGCTTCTTATAAACAATAGTCATATCTATTTAATTAAGTCTAGTTTGAAAACTAATTTATGTAACCTGATGGAAACTTCTTGGTGGGTACTCCTGCAGTGGTTCAGATACAGTTTATAATTTTTCCTTTTATATTTACAAATTCAACGAAACCAAAATAATTTGACCTAATTTGAATTTGGACTCCACAGAGGAATTGTACCAAGCCACTCAAAATATTCACTTGTTTCAGACATAAAAGGGTATGGTTTTGTGCATAGATATGACCTAAGGTGCCTAGAATTTTAGTCAGTACTTTGACCCACAGCCTCCTAAAAATTTTTATGAGCTCCACATGCCATAAGAATTTGCTGTAAGGTCTCTCTACAATAGAGAGGCCAAAGGGAAAGGTACCCCATTGGTCTGGATCTGCTGCTTATGGCTTATTTTTCTACCTCTTTCTGTACAGAGACCCACAAAAGTCTGACCCAGAGTTCAGCACAGCTCTCATCCATACAACTCAGAGCCAAAACTTTATTCAGGTCTTAAGGCATTTTTTTCATATAACTTTAAATAATTAGATTATATTGAAGACTTAATGAGACTAATAGGACTTAGTAAGAGATAAGCAAAGAGATTTCAATTAAACCAGAGAAGAAAGCTTTTAGCTCTGATGATTGACAAAAGCAGCCTTATTATTGGTGGCATTTAACTCATCAAAACAGAAGAGACCCTGAAATTTCTATTGACCAGCTACTAAATCCGGGAATATTAATACATGCAGAAATAAAAAAACTCATGAGCTGAGATTCAAATTATTTCTGACATTCATGAAAAGTCTAGTCATAATACCTTGTCAGGAAAGGAAGAGTTTGCATTCTGTGCAGTATCGATGCAAAAAGTTTGCTCTTACAGAGGATTTAATTTAAATTATTATTTTTATTATTATTTTAAACTTGTTTATTACTTAAATTTTACTGTATTTTTATCTCTATAAATTGTATGTTTATAGTTTCAAATTCAATAATCAAACTGGAAAAAAACAAGGTGTTAAACAAAACATAGCCCAATAGATGAAAAATAGTTGCCATCTTAAAAACAAACTTCTGAAAAAAAAATTAATGTGCCAGGGGAAAAAGACTTTTCCTAACTACAAAAACTTCCATTTTAAACATGAACCCTTGTAAACACTGGGACACTGAACAGCAATGTTTTGTGTTGCTCCAGCATTACCATAGCATTAATACATGCCCAGAGCACTGTAAGTTGAGTCCTATATACTGAAAGTTAGTTGACATTTTTAGTAGCACACTGTTCAAAGAGCATCCCAGTTTCATCTGGGAAATTTCACAGCCTAATGTTTAATATTTCCACTAAATTTTAGGACAAGTGAGGTGGAAGAAAGGCTGTGGAAACTCCCAATTTATAGGAAGCATACCATGTCAAGTCTGCTCCCAGTAGCAACCTTGGGCTTTTTTCCTTCCCACTCCAAACACAGTGAATCTCAGTCAATGGGATTTTCTCTCAAAGGTTTCTCTACTTTTCTCAAAGAAAACGTGATGTGGAAAAAAGACATGGGGACAGATAGATTTTCATTTCTTTCATTTTAACTAATCTCTAAAGTTTCTGTTCAGTGGTACAGAAACTGGGAGATTTGATCTTTCTCAGGTGCTCACAGAGGAGAGGTAGACAAGGAGCAGGTTTCAACAGATGTAACTATGGTACTCCTTGGCTTACCTCTCTCCTTGCTGAAAAGGTCAATTTGGAAAAAAACAGAAACAGGAAAAAAGCAAGAACAGATACACTTAGAAGCATTTCACAGCGGCAGTTCCTGGTACGTGGTGCCATAACACTAACAACTCCTCTATTATTACGGAGGATTATTAATGTAGGGATTAACCTAGATTTTTCCATCTTAAAGTTAGTTGCCTGTCTTAGTTAGTCACTTAGGCTGTTCTTTAGTCAGTGGAAGGACACAAGCATTTCCCAAGAAGATTGTTTCCATTGCAAACAGGCGCTTAAGACATGCAGGATGAACCACCTGGGGCAACTCCAGCAAGGACTCCGCCATGATGGGCCATCAAGATCCCTCAGGGACTCCAACCATCAGGACTCTCCATCGCTTCCCAAGGGAATCTAGAAAGTGTACACTAGACTCTCTACTCTTTAGGCAGCTAATAGGTGAAACGGAGCCTGCTCCTTATCCAATACTCAGTGGATACATCTTTCATGTAGTGATTCTCCTAAGCAACACAAAAAATACACTCAAATGCAGGAGGGCTCTTGGAGGGACAGTCAGCCCTATTCTCCTTCCAAGTTTCCTTATCATGCCCCTAGTACCTGCCCTGTACACACAAAAAGACAGACATGCAGAGCTGAGGGGCAGGGGCAGAGGTCACTGTGATGACCCTGCCTACCAGTAATACCCAAAGGGACCAGGTCACAGCTGAGGGCGCTACTGGGAACTTATCTATCTCATGGATGCTTTACAGCTATGAGGCAGCGGGATACTGTTTCCTTTCTTTTTCTATTCCAAGCCATACAGCAGCACATAACAGCCTTGGCATTGACATGAAGGAAATGAGCTCAGATTGTCACCAGCAGCTCTTCTGTTTCTGTGCCATCTCTGTTTTCCTGTCACCTCTAGCACTCTGGCCAAGGACAAAGGTTTACAGTTTGATTCGACCACTGCCGCTAAGATCCCAGCTTGATCAGTTGTCATGATAATGAGTAGTCGGTGGTAACAAGTTACAGAAGGAAATCCATGTTTCCACCACTGAGCACTGGTTGTTATTAGCGATAATTAAAACACTGCTTTGGAAGCTACTCTCTCTGTCCAGCTGAGAATTTTCGCCCAGAACTTTTGCCAGTCATGTCCAGCTCGGCTTCCTCTGAGTCTTTTAAGAATTAACATGTTCAGAGTAACCTCCATCACTGCACTAAAATTCCTGCATTAGAATAGCAAGTGACTATTCTATCTATTCTGGAAGTATGTGGGGTCTTTATGCACATACCCTAGTTTCCACAGTGTAAACACTTACAGAAAACCTTGAAAAACTTTTGAGGTAAATCTAACAGGGCTAAAGAAAGGTGACAAGCAGACAGAAAAAGCACAGAGAAGCAATGAAATAATACAGGTCAGCAAGAGAGTGCCATAACAAGAGGCGCAGCACAAGCAGACACAGGTTAAAGGGAGGAAGTTTAAAGAGCTACAAAT
>NW_009606728.1:12023-15601 GCF_000690535.1 Cariama cristata | reverse complement strand
AGCAGTAATTACCTAAGAAGAGGTAGATGAGATCAAGAGTGACTTTTTTTTATTTGCTTAGGTCTCGAAAAAAAAAATGCACAGATCTCAATTTATAGTGACACTTCACTATGGGATAAATTTGCATTTTGGGTGAAGAAAAAGAAGAAAATGGAGGCAAGGGGGGAACTAACTATCACAACTGAGAACGATAAGCACTACAGTAAGTAAACGGCCATCCTACTTAGGCTGTGCGGAGAGTCCTAATAGAGACAAATAGCACTGCTGCCTGGCATGATACATGAAAAATAGCTTCAGCGTTTCACTGAATCATAACAGTTCACCTAACGTAATGACTGCAGAGAAAAGTTATCTGATCTAAAGGAGCGTTTTATCTATGTGGGATATTTTTTTTGTCCTGAAAACTGTCATAATCACCAGCCACCTGAATCCCAGAACCTATTCATTTGAGTCGAAGAACCAAGCGTCCTGTGTGTCTTGCCTGTCCTTTGTGTTCAGCATGAAAAAGCATCTTGCCCAAAAAACAAGCAAAGTGCCAGTCTTGCAAGTCAAAACAAGCTTGACTTAATTTAAGGGCTTTCAGTAGATCTTTGATCAGTTGCAGGTTTAAGCCTACACATCTTTCACAAGCACTTTTAGGGCAGAAGTAATAAATTAACTGTATTCATTTCACACATGTCTAGCTCAGTCCCTGCACCAGGATGGAAAGAGTAGATCCTCTTCTTCTGTCCAAAGAGCAGAAGCATTTCAACATAAGAAAAGGAATCCCTCGGCACAGCTACCACATAGGTCTATCCAGCGATCTGCAAGAACAATGTAGTTTCACAATGGGCCAGTTTTTGTGCCAAGGCAGTTCCGGCCATTGACAGCACACAACGTGGTGGAAAATACAATCTTTGTAAAAATTCTTAATTTCAGATATATAAATAAGTTAATAGAAGACACAATGTTTAAAGGGTACTCAGGGGCTTCTCTCTTGTTTTGTGTGATGGAAAATTAGTCATATTAACCTCTTTCACAAGATCCAAGCAGCTGGTTTTCCTTTAACAGCAGTTCTACAGGTACAACGAACTGAATCAGTCCATAAAGTTACCACTATTCCCCTGGGAAGACAGCTGAAATCACACGCCAATTAAAATCTTTCAATGTGTTCACCTAATAGCAAAATATTGCAGCAGCCTACACAGCCCAGTAGTGTTCCATATATAAAAATAGCTTTCCGGAAATAACTACTCCGCTGTATTGGAATTTCCCAGAGGACCAGTTACTGTTGTTTTATATGTTAACACACTTGCTGTAGAGTGAAAGTACTGAACCCAAATACATTAGCAGTAGTTTGCTTATTGCCTACAAATGACATTTAAGCAACAGTAATACTGCTTTAGACTTGAAAGGCTTTTGCTTTCGAAATTTTGGCAAGTTGTTGGAATAATTCTGTGCTCCATTCCCAGTGCGTAAATCTCAGCACAGTAGGTATATATTCTCAGTCAAATTACCGTGAGGGCAGGAAGCCTTGCAGTTGTCTGAATGCAATGAGTTTGGCAAGATAGCTCTATTATTGTACTTTTTAATCCGACATTTTTTTCACTGCTCAGCAAGAGCAAGTAATCAGAACAGAAAGTGATTCCAAAATGTAAATTAGGGTGTCTGATGTAGGGATCCAGTGCATATAAAAAGTTGAAAACATTTCCTTTTCTAGTTCACTGCTGGCAATCAAACCTTTGAAATTAAAAACCTGCTTTTCTGATCCTGGTGTTATTTTAGTGTTTCTTTTAACAATGCAGCACATGGGCACACATACATCATATACCTTTGTTTAGAGGTTGCAGATTCTATCAAATTTAATTACTTCTTTCTGTGACTTTAAATCTATGGTAGCTTGAAAGTAAGGGCAGTTTCTATTAAATACCATTACTCTCTACAGAAACATACATGTTAAAGATGTCTGGCAGAGGCGTGGCTACAAAGGCACAGCACTGCTAAATGAAAATACACAGAACATGACTACTGTTGAGGCACCTCGGTTCTAACACTTTAGACTTTTAGCCTAATGAAGCATATATTCAAAACAGTTAAGACAACAGATCCTTCGATCAGTTCATCTTCAAAACGTCGTTACAGTTATTCTAATGAGGGCGTTAAGAGTTCAGAATCTGCAAGGTCAAACCTTTAAGTAATGTTGACAGGTATTGCTTGCAATTTTGTTCAGGCCTTTTCAATATTTGACTAGAAGCTCACCATGACCCGGCCATGTGTGCTTGCAGTCCAGAAAGCCAACCGTACCCTGGGCTGCATCCCAAGCAGCGTGACCAGCAGGTTGAGGGAGGGGATTCTGCCCCTCTGCTCCGCTCTGGTGAGACCCCCCTATTAGGAATAGGAGTTAAGCATATACTGTCAAAAGTTCAGAATACATTATTTAAAAGATGTCTCCCAATGTTGCTTTATCACTAATTTACAGAAAAGAGAGTAGTTCATATGCATGTAACATCACTGAGGTATATAGACTACAAAGGATAAAAGTATTTCAGTCAATAAAATATGGAAGAGTATGCTCACAGAGATTCACTGAACTCAGTAAAGATTCAAATATGGATCTGATTGCGGAAGCTGAGCTCCAGTTCCTGCTTCAACACAGAGCCATGTGACACAGGGAAAAGATTTGACCCCTATCCAACATATTATTAGAATCCCTGTATATCCAGGAACATGCATTGCTTCACTGACTTTGCTGTAGCTATGTTCAGACACTATTATTATTTATTATTTGCATTATGGTAGCTGCCATCAAGGACCAGGGCTTCAGTGAGCTATTCATTATAGAGACATTTACAGAGCTCACAGTTTTCATGAGAGGCAGTTTATCAGAAGAGACAAGCATGATTGGGAAGGATGACATTACAACTGAGCAAATCGAGGAGGGAAGTCTGCTGAAGTCACATGCATTGTTTCCGTGTGTAAAGTTACAGTCATCCTAAAGCATATTTCAAAACAACGTTTTGTATTAGACAGAAAGGAAGGAGACATATTGACTCAACAGAATATTGTAAGTATTTTTGTTTAAGCACAGTGCGTATCATTTCTAAGATTTTTTTCCCCTTTCTGCACACCTGTCATGTTTGTATGGAGGGTTTTTTCTGAACTTATTTCAGTTTTAACAGATTCTGATATGTATTTGGGCAATGAACAGAATGAATCAGTCATAGTCACCTAAATTAATTTTTCTATGTGGCACTATCATTTTCCTTGATTTATCATCATTATGCTCATAACAGTTTTGAAAACAAAGTAACATATATATTATTGAGAGAAATAAATACTAAACACCACATATGAAACAGGCATCTATTTCCTGTTTGTGTTTAATAAGAAAGTAGATGCTGAACAAAAAGACATTTAGCCTTGAACTGAACAATGCTTCTGGGAACAGCTGATCATTATTTTGTTCAACGTGATCTTGAAAGTTAGGCATTTGCCCTGAATACAGGGTGAAGCAAAAAGTATGTCTTTCAAGTGAAACAACAGCATGCTTCTTAACAAAATTGTCTGCAATAAGGACTAGAAGCATGGAAAGGGTGGAG
>NW_009606728.1:0-11992 GCF_000690535.1 Cariama cristata | reverse complement strand
TTGGAATCATGTCAACATAAGGAAAAAAAATTTAAACCTGAGAATTTTATTTATTAGAATTAATAATGCTCTTTGACTATATTTTCGGCTATGCTTTTAAATGGTTAAAGGAATTTAGGCTAAATCCCCAGGTTTAAATTCTCTGAAGTATTAAGTGTGTTTGAAAACAAAATTTCGATCCAGAACTTAATTTCTGAGTTAGCACATTAAATCAATAGAGTTAGCCTATATCTTCAATCCAGGCACTAATGTATCAGTATAACCTTGACGTGGTTTGAATTCTGCAGGTTTTGCCAAAACCCAACTCCTATAAACAGTTTCAAGTATGATCTTCAGAAATTACTACAATCTTAGCTATGAAAACTAAAAATCAAGCTTCAAAAATTACTTAAAATTGGCTTCACTGCAAGTATTCACTGTGCAAATGTAGCTAAAGTTATCCAAATCACTAAAAGTGCCATTTTTCGATTCTGTCTTTTACCTCCTCTTTCAGATGTCACAATTAGGCTTCGTACAATTTGGAAACTTCAGCAATAGATTTGTTTTAACTGTCTCCATAGCTAGAGAATTTTTTTCACCCTGCAAATTAATGACCCTATCAAGGACTTCTGTACCAGATGGAAAAATAAGCAAAATGAAGGGGAAAAGAAAAGAAAGTCAAACAGTACTTGGCAATGTTTCTGATTTTATAGTGAAACTCATTATATTAGATAGCTGAGCTTTAACTATAATTCCTTGGTTATATGAAAATTCTAGCTCTCCTAATTTTTTTAAATAAAAAAAAGAAGAAACTTTTGTGTTGCTAATTTCCTATTTGTGTAGAACTGATTGAAAATATATCCCTAAAAGGCTCAAATCCTGCACGTCCTTCAAAATAACTCCATGTATTTTTTACAATCCCATTGCTTTAAAGCTAAGGCCATAATGAGAAAGGAAGTAAGTTTTGGAGAGGAAACCAAAGCTGATTTCAGTAGTTTGGTGATATCTCAGGACTTGGGTGTTTGAAAATATAGAAAATGACAAAGTAGGAAGACCTGCTCTGTTCTCTGACACAGCAAATGCTCAGTTTTTTGCTTCATTGCTATGTCTTCACTGAGGACAAAACCTATCAGAAATTTACTGATGGGTTATGCACAAAAAGTTCTTACAAACATTCCTGTTGCAGTATCTGCAGTGAATCTGAAATGTTTTTCAAAAACTACTTGTACATATGAAGCTATACAGAAAAATTTGTCTTAGAGCTTCAGTTTCAACACTGCCCGTGTAACTAAAATAGCTGCACTTTCTTAACAATAATATGATTGTAAATCACCTGAATTTCAAGGTAAAAGACAGAAAACAGATATTGAAAGTGATTAACTAACACAGCTTTACTCAACAAACAACGTAGTAAGGCAGTATCTGCAGGTAGGGAAAAATTCTAATGAAGATACATTTTGCTATGGGCTCACACAATACATGAGGAAGAACTCTGAAATTTCAGCCTTTCTAGCACTAATAATAGCAATGTTTTAAAAAAAGCAGAAGCAGATACTAATTCAAATACTGAAGATAAATCCACCTGATTTAAAAACAACATTTCCTCCCACTTGGGATTTTTTTTCTTCAAATGTTTTCTAAAGCTAGTTGAACCACAATCCATCCAAGCATCTTCTGATGCAAGGCTAAGAAGCTTTAGAGAGGAAGACCAGACTGCATGTTTTGCACTCAACAAAACTGTGTAAATATTTCCAGAAGGAACAGTTCTGAAAATTGAAATGCCGCTAAAGGTTCTATAAGCACTATGATAAATAAATGGTAAATTTCTATTTCTAGAAGTTGAAACATATCCTGTCACATTAAATACTATTAGCACAGTTACTTAGAGGTTGTATCAGGGAAACATTTCTTGAGATCAGTAGTAGATTAAATCAAAGAAAACTCGCAATTGAGATTTTTTTAAAGAGATCTCGGGTGTTTTCTGTTTTTAAGATGGGAACAGACAATCCTTTTGGAGAGTCCCTCTGAGGCACAGAGCTGCCTGGAACCTTACCAACACGCTGAATCGGAGGACTTCTCATGAATAAACTAAAAGCCATTTCTTTTGACTTTTGAGCAAAACATATTAGAGAAGCATTCAGACTTTCTGTATAACTATGGTGTTAGGTAATTATCGTAGTCACTAGTTCACTTCTAAATATTTCCAGGAACAAACGTCTATGAGGATTGGCCTAAAATTTGAGGGAAGTAGATCAAGTAAATGATTTTCTGTGATTCTGTGATCGTTGTCATATAGGATCATAGTCAAAGGAAACATCTATTCATTTCTTGGACATGCTTGTGCAGGCTTCCCCATGAATTTGAATACCATATATTTGCTGAAATGTAACAAGGACTTTAAGATCTTTAATAATATCAAACCATTGTTATTTTTGTGGCCTTACAAACTGATACCTAAATCAATTATGTTTGGACAAATCAGAGCAGAATAAGCATCTTCAGCACTGGTTAAACCTCTACTGAATCAATTCCAGCCACATTCATCTCTGCTATAACTTAATCGATACGAATTTTTCTACAGCTGGAATACTTGTTGGTCTTAGAATAGCACCTAAATTTAAATGCACATAGCTTAACATTTGTACTGTTTTTAATCCAGTACTAGACAAAGAAAGAAATGACAAGAAGAATTACTCTCAGGTTTGCCAGACTTTTGTTGGCAAAACTGCTGTCTGGTGAGACAAATCTTTTCAATTGTGACTAAGGGCAGAGAGCACTACTGACAAGTCAGTTTCTAGCTTTTAGTAATTGAGGGGCTTAGCTGTAAATGGACAAAACACTTACATCCTTGGGCTTTTTCCTATTATCATGTATTTCAAATCCCCAAAATACAAATTCTCGTGTGGGATCAGAAAAAATAATCTAAAATCAAGTACCAGGTTCCAGCCTAGTTAGGCTCACCTATTATTTTATCTTTGTGATTATTAACTGCATTGAATCTACATACATCAGCTCAGAGTCTCACAAGAGCATACCGGTTACATTTCCACTTTCTTCTTTTGCTAATGATTGCCTCTCACAGGTCTCACAGAAGGTTCTCCGTTACTTACCAAAGAACTCAGACTCACATATCGAGTCTGTTAGTGGTAACCTTGCACTCTCTCTTGAGAATGTGCATGGCCTATCCAGAAACTTTTTCATACGTTTCATTACCTTTGCCAACCTCTGCATTGGTTTTACTCAGAGCATTGGAGTCAGGTGTAAACCAATAAAAGTTTTTAAACAAATGCTTTTCTCCTTTTTGTTTCCCCTCTGGGTCTGTACTCAGACTGTTGTATGAATTACCCTGTGTATCCTGCTGTTATTACCCTCTGTGGAAGTATTGTCGTTTACTTCCCTGAAACCTGGATCAGACTGCAAGTTATACAACTGAAAGCTTCTGCAGGGAGGAGAATATTTTATTGTTGGCAAATACAACTTCCTCACATAGTTCAAGACAAAGCTAGGTATTAGCAAATAACAGCAAATATTTAATTCTTACTACAACTCATTGTCCTCATCATAGGGTCACCTCTAAGAGCCATTTACTGTTGTCTTAAAACAAAAATAGTTGTCCCCAGAACTGTTGAGCATTTGCCTCTAGGAAACGCCATAAAACATGTGTTCCCACTTTAGAGTGGAAACTTAGAAGTAACTCTATACGGCTTTTCATCTCTAAAATTAATAAATCCTAAATTCTGGCAGGAAAGGAATTAATAATGTGACTTGTTTTCAAGTCCCTATAGATTGCCATGTTGTTGGGTGGTTGGCCCGACATCACAGCATTTTGCTACAATTTTAAGCCTGCCATTTACTCATTCCATCCAGTGTAAGAGTCTACCGTTGCCTCCTCCAGTAAAATCTTTCCTCAGTAGACTTCTGGCACCAGCAAGTTGGAGATAAACACGTGCTGTAACGGAAAACATCTGGTTCATTTGATAGGAAAGAAGAGGAAAATGAATTTATATGAAGATCCTCTTGAAACTTTGAACTGTAAAATAGCATTTGTGTTCTGTTGAGAATTGCAGCAACATTCTATTCTACACATTTATTTGTGATCTTAAAAACTCATGTGATAAATAAAGCATTTAAATAAAATTCCTGTTGACATTTACTAGGAAGACATATTTGTCAAGAAAAAGGATTATAACATTTTTTTCATTTCACTTCTTTTTTTGACAGTATGTTTTCACTGGTGCAAGAACAATTTCAACAAGAAGGGTGGAAGCTGGCTTACCAAAGATGTAAGGGAGCTCCAGGAGGAAAATATAAATATCAAAAACCAAAGAGAGCATTTAAATGGTGCTGGATTAAGGCAACTGAGAATGTATGAAAGCAGGGAAAAATCAGAGACTGGAATATGAGAAAACTGAACCCAACTGGAAATGCAGAGGAAGTTACCAAAGGGATTCAACAACGGAGGTAATACGAGGCAGATAAGACAATTTTAAGGCAGCATTTGGGAGACTGCACTCTAAAAGGCAAGAAATTGCTGTAATGTGGAACCACAGTAGGTCCATGTAGTAAAGGTAATGAAGAACGTAGGGATATTTTTATGAGTAATCAAGTGTAACATATAATTCCAAAGCTTTGGCAGAGTTCACTTTGCAGTTAAATTACAATTCCCATACATGCTAGGGAAGCTTGAGCATCACCTTCAAGCAGATATAAAGGCATATATTTTATTTGTTGGGAATCTTAAACATTAAGATTTTATTTAACAATTAACTTAACCATTAACCTTTTCATTATTCAGAGAAAAAATACTACTTTCAAGTTTACTTTTAAAAAATGCTAGAAATGCAAGTGATAGTTCCACAACTAATATGAATCTGTGTGCATCAGAAATTTCTGAGGACTGCCCTAAAAAGCATTTGAGAATCATGCAACCATGTAACTAAAGTAGATTACAAGATACACAACACTATACTCCAAGCAAATGATTCATAAGTAGTCCCTAAGCAATATTACAATAAAAAGCATCAATTAGTGAGAAAAATCAAAGCTCAATTCACACAGAAAAATAAGTTTACTGAGTAACTTGCACCAGTCCAGTGGGTTATCTGTTTGTATATATTTACATTAATGAAAAACTAACATATATACCTTTTCTTTCTCCTTTATGGGGGACAAACATAGCTACAGATCTTTCTGCAACAGAATTTTTTGAGGAGCATTAAGAAGCAAATGCCCAAGAGAGGTGGGAGTCCACAGTGACTCATCGCTACAATGCAGAGAAATAATGAGGTAGATAAGAGAATGCAGAAAGAAGAAAGGTAAGAGAGCTTGCAGCTTCTAAATAGGCAGTATCACAGGCAGTGGCAATGTGAGATGGAGAGGAGATAATAAGTAAAGCAGAAGACCCCATAGCAGCATTCAGAGGTTTTGAATAAACTTATGACAAAGAACTGCACAAAAAGCAGAAGCATGAACACGTAAATGAAGCGGATGAAAAAAAAACCAGCAAAATAACGTAGGTAAAAAATGCAGAAAAGATTTGGTTTAAGATCTACTTACCAAGACACAAAGAAAGCAATATGAAAAGAAAGCACATTATATTTCGTTAGGAGTAAGCTGAGGGAAATTATAGATCAATTATTTAAGAGGAAGTGTGAATAAATAATGAATAACACTAATAAAGTCAAAATATTTACTGCCTTTTTGGTTTGAGCCTTTGGACAAAAAGATTAATAGCAACCATGCGTGTAACGTAAACTTTATAATAGAGTAGCTCAGGCCAGCAGAGGAAAGACCAGGTTACAGAATACTCAGAACAATGAGACGTATTCAGGACAGTAAATGGGGTGGATTTCAATCTACAGTTTTAAAGGAAGTAGCAAAAGTGATCCCTAAATCTTTTGCAATTAGTTATCTATGAGAACTTGAGGGGAGAGAGACAGAGGTGACAGTAGTCACTGGAGGACCAGAGAACAGTAAATACGGTATTTTTCCTTCAGAATGAGGAAAAAGTTAAACTGTACATAATGAACCCAGAAATATATTGTGGAAAAGTATTAAACAATCATTTAATTAGCCTCTGAAGGAAAAATGATAGGAAACATATCAAAAGGAAGTACAAAAGCATACCCTGTCAAAATCATCTCATCTTTTTTGACAGTGTAGAGTTGATAAAGAAAGCAAAAGATATTTCATATCTTTACTATGGAAATGTACTGCAGCTAAAATTATCTCACAATGGTGAAAAGACTAGACAAAAAAACTTGATCAAAGTGTAGTGTTCAGTAGTTTCTGGCTATCTTTGGAGGCTGTACCTATCAAATTCTTTTATCGGCCTGTTCTGGGTTTTCACTAATAGCTTGAATGCTGGAGGAAAAGGCACACAAAAAATCGGTGCTAACAAGCTGGGTGAGTAGGAAGCCCTTTAGGAAAGGCATATACCTTCAGAATTATTTTGCTCAATTGATGAAACAATCTGAAGTTTGTAAAATAAAATAAAACTAAAAAGGAAAAAAAAGTCAAAATGGAGACTAACTTGGCTAGGAAGGAGCTTTACAGAAAAAGCTTGGGGCTAATAACAGGTTGTAAGTATAACAGGAGGCCAAAAGTAGATCAATAAATATTTTCATCTAACATGAAGTGGTCACGCCATTGTAAGGAAGAGTCTTGCTCTCTTGCTGCCACATTCTCCTCCCTGTTGTGATGGAAAAACTTTGGTATAGCTATCCTGTAAACCATATCAAAAAAGCAATGCAAGTGATAACTTTTTTTGGCAGAGTAGTTTTCAGCTCAGAGGAGAGACATGTGGACAGAGAGAAAGGGAGGTTGCAGCAGGACTGATTTGTTCCAAGTTAAAGTTTATTCACGTTTTAAGCTGGGTTCACAATGTGACACTTTTTCTAAAAAGTGATGCGAGATGTCCTGAGAAGAACACCGGATGTAGGACAACAGAGACAGGAAGTCCCACCGGTGAGCACCTGTTCTCCAGCCCTCCACTGCAGTTCAGGAAAGCACAGGATGGCCACCTAAGAAAGGGGGAGATGCTACGGAAGGAGTCCAGAGGAGTGCAGTGAAGATAAGAGTCTTTGAAAGGACTGAGGATCTTCTAGTGTTGATGGAGTTGGGGTGGGATCAGCATCTTACAGTCTTGGTATGCTGGATCCTATTTCAAGTTCCTCAGATTTCTTCTAGGCATGTATTTTATGATTTTAAAATATTTGGGTGTTTTTTTAAAAATACTTTCATTTCTTAATTTACAAAAGCTATATACTTGCTTTATCATGTCCTGTTATCTCCATTCTAAGTAACACAGCAATGTCCACCAACTGTCCAGGTTGCTATGAGTTACATTCCAGTAGTTCATAGCAATAACTTAATCTTATATATGTTTCTTCATTTCCTGAGTGCTTTTGCAAAGGTTTCATGATAAAAAACCTAATCACTTTAATACAGAATTTAAGCTATTTTCAAATCAGGCTATCTTTAATTGTTTTTAACAACAGAGGTGCTGGCAAAATTTCCATAACTAAAACTTGAAAATGAAAGAGTTTAACAGGAGAATTACCAGAAAACTTCAGGGAAGACAGTGGCATGGGCAGAATCATGACATTTTGACTTTTGCAGGTGTTAAATGTAAATTCAAAAGGCTGTTGAAATAATAGCTCAAAAATTCCACTGAAAGGTAGTCTGCTGCCATTGAATAAACTCCTCAGGGAAAAAATCACTAGCAGCTGCCTGGAAAGATTTTTCTGTGAAATCTGTGTAATTAATTTTTAGGTCACTATTCTTAGTTCATTTGTGGGACATATGGGAAAGACAAAAAGAAGGAGAAAGCATTTGACAAAATCCCCCACAACATCGTTCTCTCTAAATTGGAGAGATAAGAATTTGATGGATGCACTGTTTGGTGGATGACGAATTGGTTGGATGGTCACATCCAGAAGGCAGTGTTCAAAAGCTCAATGTCCAGATGGAGATCAGTGATGAGTGGTGTCCCTCAGGGGTCTGTACTGTTTAAGATCTCCATCAGTGACATAAACAGTGGGATCGAGTGCACCCTCAGCAAGTTTGCCAATGACACCAAGCTGATTGGTGTGGTTGACATGCCTGAGGGACAGGATGCCATCCAGAACAACCTGCACAAACTCAAGAAGTGGGCCCATGTGAACCTCATGAGGTTCAACAAGGCCAAGCGCAAGGTCCTGCACATGGGTCAGGGCAACTTCCAGCATCAGTACAGGCTGGGGATGAACAGACTGAAAGCAGCCCTGCCAAGAAGGACTTGGGGGAACTGGTGGATGAAAAGCTGGACATGAGCTGGCAATGTGCGTCAGCAGCCCAGAAAGCCAACCGTACCCTGGGCTGCATCCAAATAAGTAAGACCAGCAGGTCAAGGGAGGGGATTCTGCCCCTCTGCTCTGCTCTGGTGAGACCCCCCTGCAGTACTGCCTTCAGCTCTGGGGTCCTCAGCACAAGGACATGGACCTGTTGGAGTGAGTCTAGAGGAGGCCATGAAGATGATCCGAGGGCTGGAGCACCTCTGCTATGAGGACAGGCTGAGAGAGTTGTTGTTCAGCCCGGAGAAGAGAAGGCTCTGGGGAGACCTTAGATCAGCATTCCAGTACCTAAAGGGGGCTTATAAGAAAGCTGGGGAGGGACTTTTTAGCAGCATCTGTTGCGATAGCACAAGGAGTAATGGTTTTAAAACTAAAAGATAGCAGATTAAGACTAGATATAAGGAAGAAATGTTTCACAATGAGGGCATTGAAACACTGTCACAGATTGCCGAGATGCCCCATCTCTGGAAACATTCAAGGTCAGGTTGGATGGGGATCTGAGCAACCTGATCGAGTTGAAGACATCTCTGCTCATTGCAAGGGGGTTGGACTAGATGACCCTTCCAACCCAAAGTATTCTGTCATTCTATGATTCTATGAGAATGCTATAGGGCCTCCTAGGGCTGAGATGTGGCAGAGAGGGTTGGGAGGAGTAGTTTTGGGCCTTGGGAACTGCCATTCCATCATCTCCTCATGCATACTGTAAAAACTGGATTGATTCACGTAAGGATCACATACAAGTTACCAATGATTCTGAAGTGAAAATGAAGCGGTTGCCTGCTATGGAAGAGATTGTCTGCCAATGCCACTGTTTTAACAGTGCATGGACATTAAGGTTCAGGTATGCCTAAGATGCCTAAGTACAATCTTTGTATGCATAAGTACAATCTTTTCATACTTCATAATGAAGAGACTGAAAAATGTTTCAATTAAAGATGTGACATACATTTATCTCACATGGTTACCACACCATCTCATTAGTAAGAGTGTTGAGAGTTCAGTAAATGATGCTTGCTCTCGCCTGCAAAGCTATTGTTAACCTTCTTAGTGTCCCAAAGAAATTCCTTCATGTTTTAAAGAGTATTACAGTTTTAAATTCAAACAGAAAAAAAAAAAAATCTTATTCCTTGCTGATTTTACTTGAAAGAATTATTTAGGCCATTGTAAACACAGAAAATGCCTATCATTTCCTCTAATCCTCAAAAAATATTCACTTTAAATGTTGGGTTTGCTCTTTCTGAGACTCATCACTGTAAAAAGCCTGTCCTTTCAGAACTGCCTATATGTGAAACACATTATTATGCAGCTTAGCTGAGTCTTGATAGAGTCTACTGATGTCTATTTGATACTTTACTATAGAATAAGCAGGAAATGCATACAAAACAATAATTTAATACTTCATTATTTTATGCCAGTCTGCATGCAGCAATTCTAGACTGGGTTCCTATCAGTCCTGGTTCCAATTTCACACTTTAATTTACCTTCACTAAGATCCAAAGTTTTGCATAGCAGGGTGGAAATAAAACATGGTTTCCCAAATTCATTGATTCAAACATTCTTACCTTGCAGAGATTAACAGATTTGCAGAAAAACATAACTTTTACTTTGACACAGCTCTTTTCAAATGCACTAATTCATTTCAGTAATCTTTGGCTTTTTTTTTTACAGTTAATAGCAGTTTTTCCACTCTTTATATGTTTGTATAGGTACTAAGCAAGTTTGTATTTTCCTGGTGTACGCAAGAACCAGCAATGCATCTCTCGTAACAAATGACCAACCTCAGTTTATCAGATTAAATGTTTTATTGGATCTTGCCTATCTTCTGAATTTCTTTCCTAAGTGTATAGAACTGATTCTAAATTTTTAGTGCTTAGATAAGACACCAACAAATAGAAGAAATCATCAATTTGCCAATAATCCAGAAGTATGGAATGAAGAGACTGTGAAGACGTAGCAGTACAGAATTCCAGTTTTGATCATCCTTAACTGCTTTCTATTTTCTTTTCCTCAAACTTTAAAAAATAAAACAAAAACATGCTAATGTTGACCTTGGAGATATCCTCTATGGATCACACAAAAATGCTGAAATTTTCTATAATTTTAAGATAGTGCCATGCACCCACTATATCCTACAAATTTTCACAATACATTTGAATTCAAATTCCCACATCATCAGTAATCATTTCTTCTGGGATGCTAAGCAATCAAGGTTTTCACATAAAATGCGTCAGAAGTCCTAAGTAAATGGACGTTTAGCTTTACCAGTTAGTCTTTATTATACCTCTTAGAATGAGGGAAACTGTGAGGTTGTTCAGAAATGTCCAAATCAATTGCAAACCTCTCTAGTTATCAGTTGAAAGGAGTTCTTACTATCTTTTCCTCTTACATACTCTGCTAAAGAAAAACTAAAATTCCATACTCCCACCCTTTGGCTAATTTTAAAAGACAACATGCCATAATCGAATTACTTCCTTTACTCATTATCTCAGCATCCCACTTAAGCATAACGTAGTTATGTTCAACTTACTGGCTTTGATGGTTAAAATTCTGGGAAATCTGCACTCTCTATGAGGGAAAAAAAATGGAAAGGAAAAAAAAAAAGAGAGAGAAGATAAGAAAGGCTTATGAGCTTCCCTAAGGAAAAGAGACAGAAAAATAGTGAATCACATCTCCCACTTTACTACAAAGTGCAGTGGATAAGTATATTTCAAGGGTTCAGTCTCCTATTCCCATTTCTGTAATTTTAACTTTGAAGTACAAGAAAAGTAACTTCAGCGATACCAAATATAAAACGCGTGCTCAATCACAGAAGACAGTTCAATGCTTTTTCAGCTGTTGTTGACAACTGCAACAAGTCATTCTATCAGCAACTGTTAGGGCTGGATCAATAATTATCTTTGTACTAATGCTTTGATTAGATGGAAGCGGAATGAAGAGTCATTCTTGCCTCTTTAATGAAGAAAACAGCGAAACAAATTGAAGGAAAACCAGAAATTCTATTAATCATAAATATTTAGCAAGCTGGTGATTACCATAATACTATTAAGTACTATAATGGTATTAAATATTCTCACTGCAGGGTCGCTGGAGTGTTGGAGACCTGTAGCTAGGGAGGAATGTCTCTCACCCTTCTCCACCTCAAAACCTCTTGCTGTCCGGGTGATCTCACTCGGGGTGCCCTGTTTCTGAGGGTAGAGGAAGGTACCTGAAGGGAGCCACAGAGCGAGGTGCTCACGGACCCCAGAAACCTCCTCGCTCCCTGTCGGGAGCACCAAACCCTCCGTGACCTCGCTAGTGGGAGAGCTCTGCTCTGCCATTTCGTGCTGGCACTCTGTCTTAGCAGGGGCAGGGAGGAGAGCTGGGAAAACAGGGGGATAAGAAAGAGGTAAAAGCACAACATCACAGTTAATCACTATTCTGCACTTCAAGAAGGTTACCTTGGATCTGTGCAGGTAGTTCACAAGTCTCCTGTCCTTTTCATAAAGGGAGCGTCAGTGATTTTGAGTTAGTAATTCTGCATCATTTCTTTGTGACTGCTTTGAGCTGAGCTGGAAAAAGCAAAATGTAGTTCAAATGCTGATGAGTTTGAAATGCTGTCCAGGCCCCAAGGACAGTAATGGGCCTGACTGGCCCTGCCCAGCTCCCCAGGGATCCTCCCCCCACCCCATTTCAGCCCCCTG
>NW_009606727.1:49959-74165 GCF_000690535.1 Cariama cristata | reverse complement strand
GGGCCTCTGTCGCTGCTGGGAGGGAGCAGAGTTGGGAGGGTCGGTTCCTCCTTTGAGGTGGTTTGTGTGAGCTCAGTGGGGATGCACTGAGGCATAGCACCAGGTGAGAGGGGCCAAGGGTTCCTCTCTCATCTGATGTGACTTGTCATGGCAGCAGTCCTCATCCTTTTCCAAACTCTTGTTAGATAGCTCGCATCTCTGCTGGACTGGCAGATGCAGAAAATAATTTGAGTGACAAACAGATATTTATTTATTTTTCAGCTTAGCAGCCAGCATTTTTGTATCTTGCCTTGGGTGCTCTCATCGAAAGTCAAAGAATCACAAAAGGCTCAGAGGGCAGAGCCTTAGCTTGGGGACACTGTTGTAACTCGAACGACTTCACTTCCACAGGCTTTGCTGACCACATTAATTTATAGCTGCATTTATGGCTGAAGTTATTAAAAAGCTGTGATATCACTGCTGCAGGAGGACAGTAACCACAGCAAACTCATTGTACTGTTAAAAAAAAAAAAAATGCAAGGAGGTGATCAGCCAGATTGCAAATCTGCTGTATTCAGCAGGCTTTTGTTTGTTTTGTGTGTA
This sequence comes from Cariama cristata, assembly GCF_000690535.1. Lineage (NCBI taxonomy): Eukaryota > Metazoa > Chordata > Aves > Cariamiformes > Cariamidae > Cariama > Cariama cristata. The sequence continues at coordinate 73,583 of NW_009606727.1, read as the reverse complement.
TACCACGCTCTGTGGACTCTGTATGTACCTGAGAAGCTCAAGTCTTTCTGCTGTTGCCAGGATATTTTTGTGCCCTCCCTGGACCAGTACATTGGTTTTCCACTGGACCTGACCAGTTGACATGGTGCAGAGGAGGTATGGTGAACCAACAACACCATTTCTTCCTTCAGGGATGGATGGGCAACTAACAGGCACGGCTGGGTTCTGTAGTAACTGTATTTTTGTCTTTGCTCTTTTGTACCACTGTCCCTGAGAGCTACAGGTCTCTGAACTCTGTGCAAAATGATGCTGCAGGTGCTGCAGAGGTTGTGTTTTGTAAAGGAGCTGGCCAAATCCTTATCTCCTTACTCAGTCTATACTCATTTCTCACTTGAGCAAATCTGCTGAAGTCTTGAGGAAGTAAATGGATGCCGTGTTGAGTAAGGGGTTCAGGAATTTGTCCAGGAAGAGGTGGGTGAGTGGGATGGGGAAGCAGCTCATAAGCAGCAGCTCATATCTGGGGATTAGGCATTGCTACACCCGTGAAGGTGATTTAGGCCTGTACACTCCACCCTTCAAGTTATTGCAATTAAAATCTGGCACACCGGGAAACACTGCAAAATAATCAGGCTAGAGAGCGGAGAGCCAACTCAGCTGCAGTCTTGATTTCGTTCTTAATGCTGAATGTCCACCATGCCTGTGGCAAATGTGGGTACGAGGCTTTCTTCTGCCCCCTCTGAATAGATGCTCAGATTGTCACTCGCTTGGTACCAACCGCTGAGACCACTTTTTCAAAAAACAGCTGAGCTACTGTTCCAGCACTTCAGTAACATCCATATTTTCGAAGGAGAACTGCTAGGGTAAAATTTCAGGACATGTTCCTTAAAGTACAATGTGTATGCAAGCCAGGAAGAGAGATCCAGCTGTGCTGGCGGAAGAGATTAATGCCCTTGCTTGCTCATCAGTGCCAGAGATCTCACCCATCTGCCACTGGAACAGTTTGTGTAAGCACTCCCTTAATCTTTAGCTTTAAACCATTTAAATTGTTGGTCTGAACTGACCTAGTTTGTTTTGCCTTTAACATATTAGGAAGTGCTCACGCAAACCGCTGCACCAGCCGGTCAAGTCTGGCCCCAGCTCCTACGTGCTGTTGGAAAAGGTTCCCGGTGAGGGCGAGTCTTGCCTTTCAGGTCTTGGGTCTGCACCCTGTGGCCAGGTCCCAGGTGGGACACATCTCGCCTGGCATTCAGACCCCTCCCTTGGATGGCCCTTTTGTATCTGGAAAATGTCATTGTTCTGAAGGGTGAGTGTAAAAAGAGTAATTCTGGGAAAATATCTTCTGCTTATTGAATCTCTCTCTCTGAACATAACTATTTTTTGCACTATGGAGGGCTTGTAGTCTTGTCCCATGGAATTGTTTTAATCCTCTAATCCTAAGATGGAAACCGGTCTTTATCTTATATGACTTTTGCTTCCTTCTTATGGCTGGCTGTCTTTGTAGGAACTGCAGGGTTTTTTTCATTTATACTTGTCCTGTAGACTCAGCTTGTACTTTGTTTTGTGTTATGTAAGAAAAGTTAAATGTTGTAATTTATACAGAATGACTTTTGATCAGCATGATTCAGCATTGGGATACCCCAGAACCTGTAAAGACAGCGTTGCTGTTTTACCTGTGTGTGGTAGTCATGGCCCTTAAAGGGACAGATGTGTTAGTGATCTTTCTGCTTGCATGATCTTTCTGCTTACATTGTCGTCATTTCGGGCACCTCTGACTAACGGATGTAAGGACTTCTGCACCTTGGAGAGAGTTGATCCCGATCTTTTATGGCCAGGTCTGAAAGATTGTTCCTAGTGGCCTCCTGATGCTGAACAGCCCACGAAGGTGCTGACTCTCTCTGATTCCCCAAGCAAATCCCGCAGTGTCCCCAAAGGCGAGTGTGTCTTGATGTCTCTGAAGAAACTCAAGAGACTCTCAGTAATGGTCAAGAGCAAGTCTATAGCTAGTCCTGTCAGTCTTGGAGTAGAATAGAATGAAAATGTAATTTCTCCATATTTTTACTTTTGTTTTGACACAGTAAGTAGGTAGACCTGTTTTCTAAGGGGCTTAAAGCTCTCCGAGTACAAGGTGCGGGAAAGCATTTTACTTACAAGTAGAGTCGGGGTGCAGGGTGAATTGCACTCCACTTTTTTGGGGTGGTACCATTTGACAGACCAAGACAGTTGTAACCCCTCTAGTCTCACCTCCTGAGAAGGTGAGATCTCCCCTGAGGAGGCAGAATGCTGCTCGGATCAGTACTAATTTACATCAGCTGAAGATAAGAGTCCTTTACTGCCATTGTACTACATCTCAAATTACAGAATTAAGCCATGATCCTGGAAAGATTTGGGCCAGAGCTGCACAAAGCACTCTTTACCCATGTGGAGACACTGGTAGGCTGTAAAGGCTCCCGAGCTTCATGAGTAGAGCAAAATCATGGCCAGCGACAAACCCACCTTGTGCCCAGGCAACAGTAAAAGCCTAGCTATGCACGGAGTTGGTGCTGTGGCACTGGGCATTTGGAATTATTACAGAAATTGTTATTCCTATAATAAAAGGAATGACCTTTTATTATATATCAGCATGTACAACCCAGGAATGTTGCGCTCCAGCGCCTGAACAGGCAGGCTCTCTGGGTGGTACCGTGGCACAAACAGTAAGCTATAATTGAGTATAACCACAAAGTTCTATTACAAAAAGCCAGGAATTGTCTAGAGATAAAAGCTAATTTCTCAGCCCTATGGGTTCTTCCTTCCAGCTAGGGTGCAGGTCTTGTTGGCAGGGCCACGCAGGGAACCGTGCACTCCGACTGCCGGCTGGGCAGCCCAAGAAAAGACTCTGGTCTTCAGGGCTGCGTGCCCAGCCGTTGGCCTGCATGCTGAATTCACAGGCACTGTCTGAGGGCGAACTACTCATGCAAAGCAGGGGAAGGCCCGCAATTCAGAAAGCTTCGATGTAGGATCTCTTTAAAAAGGTGGCAGTCTCTGGGATTGAGGTCTGGGTGCAGTGGAATGCCTATTGTCGAACCTAAAGACCAAAGCGAACGCTACATATTGTGGACCCAAAAGCAGCTGGCACAAACCAAAACCGTGCATGTGAGTGCTTTTCTAAGTACCCAGTAATCCTCCAGGGCAAAACGAGGATTAGGTCTCTCTCACAGACAAAGAGGGAGTTCATTTTCTCAAAGATCCCTTGGCCAACACCAGATGAAGTGAGGAACCCAAATGAATGTGAATACTCCTTTCAAATCTCTGCTTGCAAACAGGTACGGCTCCGAAGCAGCTTGTTTGTGCGTTTGTGTGGGTCTGTGCAAACAGCGCAGCCAGATTGTGGGATTGAGGTCAGGTCAAATAAAACCCATCCAATCACAGAGAAAAGGGAAAGCCAGAAAACCACTGGACAAGTAGGACTAGACAGTATTACAGAGTCAAAACGCGATCTCCTTTCTCCAGATTTTTTCTCGGTGGACCTGAAGGTCAGTGCTCATTGAAGTTGTTTAAGTTGGAGTTGTGTAAGTGAAGAGCCCTCCTAGAAGGAGAGTTGTGAGTCTGAATTAATTCCAGGTGACTTCTTGGCCTTTGTGTTTCTTTGCCCTGAAATACCATGTGCTCGGCATGACCACGTAGGAGCCATTAGATTGAAAGTGACAGGTGAATGACTCTGAGATGTATCCATCTAAAACTTGCCATCCCAAGACAGCTCCATGGTTTCTTGGCCCTTTAATTTGTCTTCAAGCAATGACCTGTGCATTTAGAGAAGCACAAGCCACCTCTGCACTGTTCCTGGAAAATTTCTTCTTTTCTCTTTTGTTGATTGGCTTATGGCGTAAAGATCAGCTCTGGTAATCCTGCCTTAACAGATATCAGCATAAATGTGCCTGTGATGAATACAAAAAAATTTGTATTAAATAGTCCTGTTTCTTAGAAGCAGCAGCCAGCAGCACTCTGAATGATTTTGGGTTGTGTGGGTTTTTTTTGTTGTTTTTTTTTTTGTTTGTTTGTTTTTTTGTTTTTTTTTCTTTCCCTGAGCTTTACTGACCCATCTGAATCCAAGACGTGGATATTATTGCTTCTAGTTGAGACTTGGATCTTGCTGCAGAACTGTGGGAAGAACACCTAATTCAGTCCCAAGATTCGTGTGCTCAATGAGTCTTATTGACATTTCAAAACCTGTCTTGCTCTGCCTTAGGATGAAAAAGTCCTTCCAGGGGTTTTCACAGGTTAAGCCTGTTGCATTTTGAGGTGTCTATGAAACGGCCTTGAATTCCTTATCTGCCTCTTTAGACTGTGGACTTGAATCTGGCTCTTCCCCATCTCAGGTGAGTGTCCTAAGTGGCAGGCTGGAGATTTTACCCAGGAACTGAGAGACTTTTCCCAGCAAAACCTTGACTCCAAACTGCATGCCCTCCAAGGAGAAGTTTCACTTCAATTTACGAGAATTTTTCTGATGAAGAAATTGCTTTGTCCATGTATTTCCAGCTGGTCCTGGCTCTTTGTCTGGCTCAGGGGTCCCGTGAGCACAGACTTAACAAACCTGTGCAGATGTTGCTGCTACCGGCGAAGACCTACATGTGCTCTGTCCAGGAGAGGACCTGGGCCTTTGTGCTCTGACACACAAGGCACTTCCACTTCAGCTAAAGGAGATTCTGTGAGCGTGACAGATAGGTGGATTATGGTCTATTTCTGGACCAGCCACAGGAGGTAACAAAATAAGAAATACGTAAGCAATTCAGTCTTTTCAATTCAGGCGGAGCAGGAGGATCTGCAAAGCAGCATGCCCACTGGCGAGTGCAAGGTTGGTGCCAGGGATAAGCGTGGTCTCCCTCCCCTTCTACAGCCCTGCCCCGGAGAGCCCCCTCCTTAACAGCAGGGAGGAGGCAGGAAGGATTGCTGTTTGCCAAGAGATGGGGGACTGTCATGGAGGCGGCGTTTTCATTCACAAGGAGACGTAATTCCAGCTCATCGGCTGCCGAGAGCTTGCCTGTAGCCTGCCGGATGAGGATAGCCAGAGGTGAAGCTGCCGAACTCTCCTTATGTCACTTGGCTGAGCTGGGGATCTCAGGATGCCCTGTGACATTGTGTAACGTGGGGTGCTGTGAGGATAAAACAACAGCCTTAACTCCTTCGTCTCCCTCCTTGCAGGGCTGTCGGAGCCGAGTTCTGCTTTGCTGCTGTTTCTCCTTATTTTTGTGTCTGTGCTGTGCTGTTGGCTGTTTCTGTGGTGGAGCAGGGTTGCCTCTTACATTCTGATTTAAGACAAAGGAAAAAAATATCAGGAAATGCCTACAAATTGCTGTAGAACTTGGAAGAGGAGTTCCTTGCCTTAATCTCAATTTCAGAAACATCAGCGTGTGAGCAGTTATTTTTCCAGGAAAGTTTTTAATTCTCATAGCAGTTATAAACACTCCTGTTGATCCCAAATGATTTAAAAATCAGAATTTAAGTTCCATCCTCTCTTCTAGGAATAACACTGGGCTTAGAAGTAATGAGACATTAAAAATCGCTAAACCTATTAACATTTGGGGGTTTGATCCTCTGGGACTTAGGCCTTCTATTACCGTGGCAGCAAACCTGGTGTTAGTTTAAAATAACTAATCATGACTCCAAGAGGTGGAACCATTAGAAAAATATCCATTTTGAAAAATTAAAAAAGACTTTAATAATTTTAAAACGTAGTTCCAGGTACTGTTTGTGGATGATCTCAGCTGTATCCTAGGCTCATACCTGGACCAACAGACAGCTAAGCAGAACAGCAGAGTACAGGATGGTAGTGCAGAGAGGAGAAGTGTAAGGCTGACGTGCTGGAAAACAAATGCTATGAGCAGGCAAAACTTCAGAAGTTTGGTTTTGTATGGCTTCCCTGTGTAAAAATCTCTCTCCTCTCTGGGAATTGTAGCCAGGCAGCTGAGCTCACACCATAGCATTTCCTCAATGAGAGCAATGATTTATGCTACTTCCATTACTCAAGGAACTATTTTTATGAAACATGGAGTTTAATTCATTGAGAGTAATATTTCTGCAGACCCTGGCTGAAACTGGTGAGCCGGTTCAGATGTAATTGTTGGGGGATCTGCTGGGCAGAAGGACACAACCCCCCCCCCCCCCCCCCCGCTTTTGTCTAGGCTTCATTTAGGAAACCAATCTTACTGGAATGTGAAGATTATAAATAAGGATAAGGAAGACTGAAGAAAGTGAGAAAGAAGAGCTAAGAGCGAAAAAGGTTAAGATAAATGGTACGAAACGTTCCAAGTATGCAGGTAATGGGAGGTCAGCGCAGGAGGCAGATAAGGCGGCCAGGGGAGGTCAGAGCCATCTGTGGTCAGAAGCAAAGGATCTCCCTAAAACAGCAAATGAGTTCTGCAGGGATTGTGGCGGCTTGGGAACGACACGAGACTTCGGACGGCAACACAGGCAAACTAGGCTCGTAGGGGGTTGATTAATATAAAATAAGGCCACCCATGCTTTCTTGAAGAGCTCTGAAGAGGGTGGTAAAAAATAGGGAAAGGTTTTGCAGATGTCTGCTTCAGAAAAGGGAGTGCTGGGTGTGCAGAGGAGACGCTGCTGCGTGGGCCAAGAGGTGCTGCCTCTTTCTTCTGGCGGCTGGTGCTCGCTGCACAAGGCAGAGGCAACTAAGCTGTGCGGCAGTGAAACTTCTGAGGAGCAGGCTTTTCTTAAAAAAAGGCTTAAACCTGTAGTACTGTATTCTTCCACTGCTTGTCGAGCAAGCATCAAGAAAAAATTCCTAACAGGCCGTATTTTTAGATGAGGGAAAAGCTGGGCAGAGTGTCTTTGTACAGCTACTCATTAACATGTGTGGTATTAAATACTAAAGGCACCATGGAAGCAGCAAGTATAAATAACAATTCATAATTAAACACGAACTTTGCAGAAAAGGAGAGATTTCATAGGCAGCTGCCAGCCTCAGGTGGGAGGTAAAGGAGTTTTAAATAGACTGCACTAGGTTTCCTGTCTCCCACTTGCCAGCTTTAGGAACAACATGACAACAAAAAGAACAACTGCAGGCCACTCCTTGCCAGGGATACTTTTTAGCTATGCAATTGTGAGGCACTTTGCAGCATCCCGAAATAAAATGCAGCCCCGGCCTTAAAGAGCATCCCAGGGGGCTGGGTGCTGCTGCGCAGAGCCGTCACGCCGTGCCGTCCTGAGGGCAGCTCGGGCTGTAGGAGAGCGGTCGCCCTAAGGAGAAGGCCTGAGTGGTGGCAGTCGAGACCCAAGGTAGGCCCTCAACGTCTTCGCACTAGCGTGGCTGTTCCCATGTTACAGTTGAAAAAGTAGCTTTATAGAGCTTAGCACACTCCTGATCGTTAGTCTGAGCTGCCTTGGAAAATGATTTAGAAATGTCTTAGAAAATCTTCCGGGATGAACAGTCAGGTCGCTTGACCGAGTGTGAGGCAGAAAGTTGTGAAGGGAGGAAAGGTGCTGGGTTTGTGGGTCCTGTTTGGGGGAGGTTTCCACCTCTGCAGCTGCAGCCCTGGTGCTGGCCTGGGGTGTTTTCCCTGCTCAGCCAGCTGTGCTCTCGCTGGAGGCACCCTGCGAGGGTATGGTCCTGCCTGAGACCACAGCCGGAGAGCTGCTGTGCCCCATCCCGGGGGTGTGTGTGTGTGTGCTTCACTGGTGGAGGGATCCTCATCTCTTGTGTTCCCCACTGGGCTTGATTAATGATGTTATTTATAGACTGGCTGATTAGTTTTCAATGTCTTATTGAGCCTGCTGTTCCACACAGAGCTCAGTAATTATAGTTTTTTAAGAGGCTCGGGAAAAACTCTGTTGCATTTCCTTCTTACCCCCGAACAACAACCCCAGAGCCCATGCAGACACTAATTAACGTTTCTTTGTCTCTGTGAGGTAAACCCCGAAGTTATGCATGCTGGCAAGCACGGGTCTCTCACTGTGCGAGGCGGAACACCCAAGCTGCTTTCCGTCCTGCTGCTTGTAGCTGCTGATTGTGAGGGTTGGATCTGTGTGGATCCATATGGGAACGCTTGGAAGTGACTTACTCAGAAAGCTCTGCTCACAGCAGAGTTTAGAGTCTGTGTTGTCTTTTGCTTTCTTCATGCATTTTGAAAGCTGGTTTAAAAAAAAAAAAAAAAGACAGACCCTAAGTGCTGAAAGATCACTAGGCTGTGGCGACTGGGAAGCTGTAGGCACTTACTCCTTTATATCAGTTTCTCAGGCTGCTGATTACTCTTTTTAAAGTATTTGGCACGGGGCAATTTCCCAGTTCTAAATACTGTTACTGGCTCCTTCGGAGGTAGCTGACCGGAGAGAAGACACGAGCAGCTTTACTCACTGCAGGAGTACCGCTGTTGTGTAGCCTGGGAGAGCCAAAGTCTGCTATTTAGGAAACAAGCAGGGAAGTTACGACTGAGCACTGCCAGAGGTGTGTTAGGAAGGTTCATTGCTGATCCCAGGCATCTCCTATGAACGTGGCAAAGATCTTCTTCTACTGTGTCAGTATCTGCTTTCAAACAGGGTGAAACAGCACTCTGAGAATCATCTCAAAGAAATCGCCTTGGCTTTGTGAGTCTTTTGGTGTTGTGATGAGGGTTATAGCTCCGTGGCAGTGGCGGCACTTTGGGACATCCAGATGCCTTCTCCAAAAGGGCTCAGCACCTGCATTGCCCCTCAAAATCAGCAGGGGCCAGAGGCATCGGCACTTCTGCAAACGGGGCTGCTAGGCCAGCCCCCAGCAGCGACCCGCCGGTTCTGACTCAGGCGAGGGTTACCCCAAACCAATGAGGTGCGGTCACAGCCGAGTGCCTGTTCTCCCCTTTAAACTAAGGTAGTGTCACCCCAACACGGTACTACCTGTGAAGGGTCTTCAGGTAAACTGCATCTCCTCTTCACGGCCCTGTTAGCAAAGCAAGGAGGCCTAAGGGATGGTAGTTCCCTGTGTGGGAAATGAGGCCTGAGTAGTAGGGAGGTCAGGATTTGCCCCGGAGTTAAGACAAGTGCTTCTGCTGAGATCCTTACCCCTCTAATGGGATCCTGCCACGACGCTGTCAGCGAGACACCTCATTAGGCTTCAGCGTGATACACAGCAGCCTCGCCACAAATTGCAGCTGTGCTTAAACGCTCCCAGGGGCTTCGTGGGGCCCCTTGTCGCAGAAACCTCCCGGGGCAGTGCTGTAGGGGCAGAAGTGCCGTTCTTTGTGGCTAGGACCATCTGTCCGGTGTTTCCATATGAAGCCTTAAACAGAGGACTTTGTCCTCTAAACACTACAGCTGTAAATATATTTTGCTTATACAAATAGGTATACAATTTTGTATATAAATTGTTTGTGTACAATCTTTTAAATCCTCACTTGTAGCAGGCCTTCTGTCCTTTCTCTATCTTGCAGTGAAATCTCCTCTGAAAGTCAGTAATTTTACATGGTAAACTTGGGAAGCAAAGAGAATCGGAGCCGTTAACGGTATTGGCACTTCACAGGGCTGCAGTAGAGGAGGTTGTACTCCTGGTATATATAGCAAGGCTGATAGAGGAGCCGGGAGGGGGATCTTTCTAGTTGGACGGGAGGCTTGACATCATCTCAGAGGAGAGAGGTGGCAGAGACAAAGCAGAATGGGATTTCGCACGCGGAAAGAAAAGGCAGCTAAGGCAGGATTTGCGGTAAAATTTGGATGAAGATAAGCAGGGCGAGCAAAACAGCCATTCTGGACCAGTTGCTTTCCCTAATCTAGGTGAAAGTGCTGCTGCGCTTCCCTGGTATATCTCATCCGCAATGTGAGGCTTAACATTCCTGCCTGGCACGTGGGGGCTTGGGGAGGGAGCGTGGGGGAAGACCGAGCCGGACACAAAGACGGCCGGCCTCTCAGCGGAATGGCATCCAAGCCATCTCAGCTATCCAAAGCCCCAGATGCCGGCATGTGCTCTCAGCCTGCAGCCCGCTGAGCGCACAACAAGAGGCAATTACAGCACACCTCGGGCCACAGCCTGCTGCGGGCCCAGGGAGACGCGGAGGGGGTCCTTTCAGACGCGCTTTTATTCAGCGTGGGGGTTCCTTCAGCAAGCAGAAATTTCAAATCTTTCCTGCGTTTCAGTGCTAAAAATGGGAGCAAGCAGGAATACTGGATCGTTTCAGGCTCTCCTGTGCCTGGAGGAAGGAAGGAGCTGAAGTGATGGTTACACGGTGTTTGTGTGACTTCTGCATGCGTGTGATGAAGCGGGGTAAATATTTGTTTGCTAACTTTGTGGAAATATCAGTAGAGGGGGGAATAGGCTTCTTTTTATTGCTCTCACTGTGTGGACCTTTCTCTTAGCTTTTCTCTTGTGTGTTCAGAGCGTTCGCTGAGCTCTCGTAAGGCGGTTACATGTGGAAAGGGCACATCTCACAGTGGAACCCCTGAACTCCGCACTTGGCAATTTAGAGTCACAAAATGCAGATGTAGAATAATGAGTTTTGTGCCATGGATGCTGCAGCTGATCTCACGCCTGTGTGCTGAGGAGCAGTGCTGTGGTATTGTGCAGCTCCTGCAAAACGGTTGTGAGAGGCGCTCACAGGGACTGAGCACTGCCTAGGCATAAAGGAGAGCAAAATCTCACTCGTACAGCCTGCCTGGCCAATGACACAGAGAAGAAAAGGGATACACTTGCCTTTCTGTGACATTTTCCTTGCACTTTTTGAAAACTAGACTGATGCTGATGCCCCTGCCTGGGTCTGTGTATTGCCTTCTTTCCTAAAATCCTTATTAAATGTAGGATACAAGGACTGAGTTTTTTGTGTGTCGATGTTTACATGGCCTTGGTTTCTTTTGACAGGGACGCAGATGCACCAAAGGGATGCACCGACCTGTCTCACAGCCCACTCAGTCTGGACTGTGTGACCACTGGCTTTCAGCCCAGCAAAACCACGTGGTCGGGAGGAGTTCAGTTACGGCTGAAGTCCAGGTGAGAATGCGTGTATCTGTGGCCCTATCTGCTGTGTGTGTTTTGTGGCCGCTGCTCTTGAAGAGTGGCTGGCAAACTCCACTTCCCTCTTGCAGGACTGAGGGCAGCAGTAATGCGGGCATGAAGCAGCATGAATCCCTAGTGTCTGCGGTGTTAGGCGGTGGAAGAGGTCTAGGACAGTTTCTTAACCTCACGCCCACCTTTTCCCAAGGCTTCCTTGCCCTCAGCATGGTGCCGGGGAAGCTAATTCACCTTTTGGGCCTTGAGTCAAGCATCAACGTTGCTGGATGTCAGTAACGTCTACATAGGGCTGGGTGTAAAATAGTTACTGCTTTGGCTGCCGGTATGCCTGGGGGTGACTTACTGGGAAGGAGTCCTGGAAGAGTGTCCTTTCTCCTCAAAAACTTTTGTCAGTGGTGGTAAAGGTCATCAGAGATGCTGGACCAAAATATCTCCATAGAAGTGATGTCAGCCTGCTGTGGCTCCCCAGCTTTAGATGCCTGACTTTCCAAAATCACCTGGCTTCTTCCGAGTCTGTGAGTTTCAATGGGAGTTTGGCATTCATGACAACCCTGCTGAGTGCCTATCTGCATTTTAAAATTATTAAATGTCTTCAGAAGTCAGTTTCCTGGATTTCTCTGGATCGGCTAGTGTTGGGGCAGAGCCTGATTTCCTCCCTTTGTCCATGCAAGTTTAGGACCAAATCCTACTGCATTTACTCAGGCAAAGCTTTTGCTGGCATGAAACGAGCCTCTTACATCAGTCAGATGGTAATCTGGATGACCTCATAGATTTTTGTGTCTTGGTCTTCTGAGATTTGCACCATGAAGTCAAAGCAGTGACTTCTATTGGCAACGTCGCATTCAGGCCAGACCTTGACTTATTTGAAGTCAAGAAGCAACACTGCTTTCGTGTAGCTGGAGGAGATGTGGCCCAGCACCTGTTAGTGAGCAGCTGAGAAGGGAATGCGACGTGTGAAGTCATGTTCTGATCTTATCAGCAAGGATGCACTTCTGGAGCAAGCTCACTGACCTTAGTGGAGTTGCTCCAGCCTTTAGCCACTGCAAACAGTCACGGATGCTGACCCTGCAGAGCCTGGGTGGCTGCAAAAGGAGGAGAAAGGGCTCAGCCCTTCTGCCAGTGTTCATGTGTGTAACCTCGTGAAATTTGTATTGCTGTCCTCCAGGTGAGGATTTGCACCATAAATTATATCTCTCTTGGATGGAGTGGAGTTTAGAGGCTGAAATCTCTCCTCAGGCTAGTTTTATCAGGGAGAGATTTATCTCTGACTGGGGTGTGAGACTCTGCAGTTCCTGAGGCGTGTGACCCACAGCAAATTTGGGAAAGGAGCTCCTATACATCCACCACCTTCCTACAGCCATGAGTTATTCAGCATACACCCTCTGTAAATCCTGCTTGCCTGTTGATGTAGTAGCAGATCTTCACAGAAGCTCCAAAGTTTAGCATTTGTCTTTGGATGCAGAGCCAATGTTTTGCTTTACTTTTCCGGCAGTATCGGAGGCTGCGCCTGCATATCTCAGTTTCACTCGGGCTGAAGCTTTGATTACAAACAGGAAGTTGCTTTAACGTATAAGAATTTGAGTGTGGGAGGGTATTTCAGACTCAGCGGCCTTTGCTTTGGCCATAGCACGGGGTGCAATTCCCCTGCTTATTTACTTCCCGCAGACTCACCCCAGGCGATGAAGGCAACAGGCTGTCAGCAGTTCCGATCGGTTCCTGAAATTTGGGGTGATGAATGAATGTCCTTAGTCAAAGGGAAAATCCAGAGCTCAGGACCGGTTTCTCAGGTGTTGCAGTTGAGCATCTATGGAAAGGAGCAGCACAGCACCGGTCTGCAGTTCACCCTCCCCAATGTATGCTCAACGATTGCTCACTGAAGCTTGCCTCACTTCCACCGCTGCGCAAGATAAACAAGGCCAGGGGGGTATTGCCAGCCAGCGCAGCCGCCTTACTACAGCTCTACCCGCCAGTAAAGGGCAATCTGAGATGAGAAGGAGGGAAGAATTAGGTCTAGAAATCCAGATGCAGGGGTGTCTTTCACCAAAAAAATGTTTATTACCAAAACAATTAAAAGTTTCCCTGAGGGAGAGGACATGTTCGTTAGCTGTTCTGTGGCTTGTATTGTGTTAGATCACGGCAGATTTGCTATTTCACTTGCCCCACTGGTGTAAGTCCCAGTGATATGGCCACCTATCCCACCCGCTCCCTGCAGGAACAGTGGGCAGGTGAATTCCCAGCTAGGGGTAAATCATGAGTTCACCTGACTAGGTAAAAGTTTCAACTCCCCTTGGTACCCGTTGCCTTTTTTTTTTTTTTGCCTTGCAGTACCTCAGCAAGCAGTCTGTTTGTGAACAGATCCACCCCCCCTCCCCAAATGTATGTATGTACATACACATACATTCAGCGCACGCACCTAGGGACCACCTTCTCTCCCGTTTATCATTTCTACAGTAGCACTTTGGTGTTGAGTTTATTAGCGTTGCCTGTGATTTGTAGCCCTGTAACTCAGAGGAGAACCCAGCTACTGTCTGAAACGCTTGCCCGGAAAATCCCCTTGGTTACCTGCCGTGACTCATTGTCCACGTTACGTTTGGATAATCAGGCTCACAGGGCAGTGTTTCTGCTGCCAGCCACTGAGTTCCTCCTAAGCACTGAGCGAGGCTGGGAAAACACATTCCTTCCATTGTTTCTAAGTCTCTCCTGTTGCAAGTTGCTGTGTGTTTGATATCAGGGTGTGAAAAAATCTAAGCTATGCTTGTTTTTCTGTCTTTTTAACTAATTTACTGACTGGAGAAGAATGAGGAAAAATATTTGAATCAAGACCGTTGGGCCAGTTCATCAATATGGATAAATCAATGCAGCTCTGACTTCTGCAAAGCCATGGGCAAGGGAAGCCACAGTAAGGTCTGGCTGCTGAAATTTTCTGCCCGTGCTCTGAGAGGTGATGCGAATGCCTGGAGAAGACAGGAAATAATTGGGTCCTTCTCAAAGACTGTTATGTCAGTCAGCTGTCTGTTTTCCATGTCTGTTCTTTCTTCCTCTTTTTCCAGTGAACAAAACAGAGTAAAATTGTAGCAGGAAGAGGAAAGTTGCAGAGGGTCTTTAATCCAGTGCTCCCCAGCTCCTCATTCTAGCCTACATGTGCTCCGAGTACCAGGCAGGAGGCTCCGTCTTGGCTTCCACGTGTCTAAGCCGTGGTCCTGTGTGAACAGCGCAGGTGGACTATCCTGGCAGCAAGTACTTTCTTAAAATAGAGATATGAAATACTCTTTATTTTGCGATTTAAATCATACTTATTGTGTGGCTTAGTAATGCTTTCTCTAAAAAAGAAAGCTATCAGAAGATCCCAGTAGGACAAAGTCCTTGAATCCAGTAATCAACAAGAATGAAGCTTGTATATATCACCTCTCGCACTAATAACCAAAGCCGCACTGTTCCTCTTCAAGCCTGTTGTCTGGTTAGTGTCAGGGAATGTCAGTGGGACCCTTTCTTTGTGCAGGGCAAAGTCCTCAATCTAAATATTGCCTGTCAGACATACGCTTGGGCAAAGGGAAAATGAAGCAGCAGCACACGGCCCAGTTCCTAGCCCTGCACCCTGCAGTAGGCCCCTTGGGTGATTTTATGTAAGTCACTTCACCTCTCGAGGCCTTTGTTTCCTTTTCTGGAAAATGGATAAATGCCCTTTCTTGGATAAGACAGCCTGGGGGTTACCAAAGAAATGTGATAACACGGAGGTGTGACGTGCAAGACCAATAATCATTAATTACAATGTTTGACTGTTCCTAAGTTCAACTAAGGAGCGACCGTTGCTCACAGCTGCCGTCACCTCTGAGCGATCCCAGCACTTCCTTCTGCAGCCTGGGGCGGAGACCATTTCTTTCAAGAAAAGCCATCTTTGGTCCCCTGCAAACAATGGCAAATTTTGCTGCAGCACTTGACGCTTTCATGGATCCTCAGCCATCCACACCTTGTCCCTTAGCAGGGGCAGCATGATGAACAGTGCTGTGCCCTTGGTCATTCCCATCCACTAAATAATCCTTCTGCACTGTTTTTCTCTGCCTGCTGTTGGTGTCAGGGAGAGAAGAGGAGGAAGAGAGACAGGCTATTTCCTGCCTGTGGAGTTGAGAAGAATGATAGAAAAAAATCTGTACGTACATCCATATACGTGGCGTCGTCTCTGCATTCACACAGGGCTTTTCTTTCCAGTGGTGTGGTGGGGAGGTTTTCCCGAAGAATTGGCAATGGTAGAGGTAGGAAATCTGAGCAGAAACCTCTGATTCTCTGCTTCCTTACCAAAGAGAGACTTCAGGGACCTCAGTACCTGTCTCCCAGTTCTGACACGGCACTCAGGGCCTGGTCTGATGCAACCCAGACGTCCCAAGTGATGCTCGTCAAAGGGAAAAAACCAAATAGCATCTGACATGTCAACTGGAAACAGCATGCAGGCACGGCGTCTGCCTATGCCACTGGGAAAGGGGCCGGAGAGCGAAATGAGGCCAGGCTGGTCTGGCGTAGAGCCCTGAACTCAGCTAGGGTATTTTTCTAAAGGTTTTTTCTTGTGGGGTTTGTTGTTTTTTTTTTTTGGTTTAAGACTGAGACTGCTAAAAACTGTGAGATACTCTGAAGGGATTCCCCGCCTGGGGAGTTGTCCTCTAGAAGCTGCAGAGATTAACATACTGTGGAAAAGAAGGTTGTGTCCTGGTGTGAGAATATTCACACGTTTCACCTAAGTGTTCGGAAGTGAGGGTTTTTTCAGTGTGTTTTTTACTTAGGTAAAGTTTTAATCTGAGCATAAAGGGGGGGGGGCGGGGGGTGACTCTCCTGTTCCTTTATAGGTGAGCAGACACTCTGCCCAAGATTTGTGGCATGAAATATCATTTCATACACTTCAGGTCTTTCTAATGAATCCTCCTTCTTTTTAGTCAAAATTGTGAAGGGCCAGAGCTCACTCCATATCTCTCCTGTCTCAGAATTTGCCAGAAGGGCTCTGTGAGCCTAAAAAGACAGATTCAGTGAAAGACACATCAAGCCGACGCCATTATGGTCCGACTTCTTTCTAATTGGCCTCGTCTGTTATGCTTATTTTTAGAACCATGACTGAACCTTAATTAAGACCGACGTTGCTTTGAGTAGATTGTGGCCTCGCTCTGTCAAAATCCTAATAGGCTTCTGAGTGCTTTAGTTTTTCCTTCATCTCCTGCTTAATAGCTAGGCATAGGGACTGCAGCAGCACATTAGGATAGCTGTAGAACATGTCCTTGTTATCCTAGCGCTCCCTTTTGATATGGCCATCTCGGAGACAGGTCCGCACCGGTGAAAATTCAGATTGTTGTTTATGCTTTCTGTTGATCCAGTCGCCCTGGGAGGGTACACATGAATTGCTATGATCAGAATCTCTCCATATAGAAAGAGCCTACTGCTCCGTGCAGCGGGGTACGGCTCAGGACATACTACCTCTGCCGCATGCTTTTTGTTAGTTTAGAAGTATCACTGGCTTGAAATCTTAACCACTGTGAGGATGATGTGGTAAGGATGGGCGGCTGCCACCTTGGCTTTCTCTTGTGACTCAGTGCCTGGAATTGGATCCGAAAGGGAGAAGCTTTGCACTTGCATCCGAATCTTTCTCTTCTCCTACAAGAGGAGGGTCTCCGCTGCAGGGCCCTCTCCCTTCCTATCTCCCTGGATGAATGGGCCAGGTCATGCCTATCCCTTCCAGCTCCAGCCACCTCCCATACAGCCACCTGGGCCACACAGCTGCTGGGGGAAAGCACATCCACAGGGATTGTGGTTGTCTGCCATGGCACAGAGTGATCCTCTTGGTCTCCGGTCTCTTCTCTATGTCTTTCCATCTTTCTTGGGGACGTTAACACCAGCAGCTAGTCAAAAGCATCCCTGCAGGTTATGGAGAATGTGTCCCGGTGACCACTGCTCCTGCCTGGATCCGCAGGTGGATTCTGCTCCTGGGGGAGAGATGCTTTTCTTGAAAGGTTTTCCTGCCTTTATCTTCAGCGTTCCCTGTCTCTGCTGAGGAGGATTTTGAAGCTTGCTGGGACAGGAAAAATGAGCACAAGGTCAGTGGTAGAAGAAGAATTATTCATAAATGGTCTCTATTCAGCCGTCTTGGATAATGTGCTTGACAGACATAAGACTGATGAAAACTTAACTCCCCGCAAGGTCTGTGGGTGTGTTGCAGTAGAAATAGATCAGTTTATTGGGGCATTGATGACTCTCAGTTGCTAATTGATCAGCCACAACATCCCCTCCCTGGCTTTCACTCAGCTTTCTAAAAGGCTGAGTTACATCTTGGTATTGTCTGCAAGGATAAAATTCAGTCTGGGTTTCTTAAGAGAAGGTCTTTCCTTGTGAAATCCTTCTCTTCTAGCTTCAGCAGCTTGCTTTGATACTCTCATGCTACGTCGAAGCTGCACAGCAAGTATGTCCCATGATGCGCCCCAGGATCTTGCTCTGTGAAAGACCAGGATATGGCATGTGAGGGGAGGGAACTGCTTCCTTCCTCCTTCTCATCCCAACTTAGAAACCGGTCCCATAAATTGGGTGCAACAACAGTCATGCACCTGCGGTTCTTCTTGTCGCGGCAGCAGCAGTCGGTGTTGCTGTGCTCCTCGGCCTCAGCCAAAGTGTGCTGCTGCCTGCTGGCAACCTGGAGGCTGCTGTTGGAAACCTGGGGCAGAGAAGTCTGCAGGGGTTATTTGAGCATCTTTTTCTGCTTTTTCTTCACACCCCCTGCAAAATTGCTCCACTTGGAGATTAGGAAAATGGAAACTTTTCCAGGCAGATGTAGAAAAAATGGAAATTGCAATTTGAAGAACGTAGGTTGTTTGCTTTGGTTAAAGATGGACCTTTTTATTCAGAAGTATCTGTGCACTCTTGGAGGACACTGGGCTGGAGTACATTTGAATTGCAAAGCGCTCACGTTGTGCATATACTCTGGCATCAGTGAGGAACAGTATGTAAAGGACAGAAATTAGACTGAGTACATTGTTCTGGATGGTTTTAGTTTGTAACCTTGGGAAAAAGATAAACCAACCTGTGAAGAAATCTTCAGATGGCTGTTCTATAGATGCCAATTCATTTGTAGAGTTAATGCCGAGGTATCTGTATAAAGTTCCATTACTGCTTTGCATACAAAGCATAAAAATAATCTACAGAGATTAGAGAAGAACACGCTCAGCTCTTCCTACTAAGAGCGAGCTACAGAGCTATTAATGGTAAAGAGCCTCAGAAATGTCAGTACGGTCCTTGCAGCCCAGACTGCATCAAGCCTTTGCCAGACTGCGTTAGAGGAGACTGCTAATGTGCCGGTCACGTTTCTGTCTGAAAATGCTGTGACTAGTATAGCAACAAGGAGCACCCAGATAACAGCAGCTGGACAAGATTAAAGACTATTCTTTTCCCTTTGGTTTTCCAGTTTACGGTGTGAATTTGGCAGTATCTGGTATGTAATCAGTGTTAGCGCTGCCGTGGAGCCTATTTAGATGCCAACATTGCATCAAGGTCCACTGACTTCTCCGGGTATCTTCTCTCTGAGGCTTTTGTCGTGATGCCAACCTGACCTGGATGCCCAGGTTATCTCATTACTGGAGGTGTCCATGAAGAACCAGGAGTCTCTTTTCCAGCCTTGGCATTTACAACAGAGGGATCACTTTCTCCATTATCTGAAGTGGAGAATTTTTTAGTAATAAGATTGTCCAGACGCTTTTGCAAGTATGGTACAGGTGCAGCCCTTGAGGAACTAGTGTAAAGGATAAGGGGATGAGCTCCTGGTGGTGGTGTTATTATTACAGTTCGGCATTTTTAAATCCTACAGCCTCCTGGAACAAAGTGTCAGCTGTTGCTCCGGGTTTTGTTGAAGGCAACTGAGCTACACCAAATTTATACCAGTTAAAGATCTAATGATTTATTTGTCTTCATTCAAGTCAGGAATTAGCTGCTGCATTTGCAAGTTTTATCACTCAGCCAGTTTGTCTGGGATGAATCAGGATCTGACGTTGTGGGCTTTACAAAAACAGTTCTGCCCCACTTGCCAAAAAGAGTTTAACCTTGCACTGGTGTTTATTGCTTCCTGAAAGTTGTGCTCTGCAGTAAAGCAAGTGTAACCGAAAGCTGTTGCAAAATTGGCAGATTAACCATGTTCAGCTCCCTCCCCATCTGTAACGGGAGATAGCTGTTCTCCTTTAGACGCTGTAGTGCTCACTGTCATATTGCACTCTAGTTCGCATCCTTTTCTCTAATTAGGCAATAATAATTACAAGCCAAGCTTAAGGAAGTAGGGTGAAGCAAGGTGCTGTTTTCAGGTGTTACAGAAGGCCAAAGCTAGGAACTTCTTGCCGTTCCCTGAACGCCCACACACAGGCACTGGCAGCATCGGCTGTGCCTTTCTTTTACAACCTCAGAGCTCCGTCTGAAGGAGAGTCTTTCGGCTGATTCGGTGGAGACTGGGTCAGGCCCCCTGTTCTCTGCCTTTCGGCGCACCTGTGTGTGCAGAGACCCTCCATACTTCCATCCTGCCGCCTCCTTGGAGATCACCTGCGTGAGTCTGCAACATGAGCTGGAGATCATGTGTACCGCAGCGCTTCCTCTCTTGGCTTAAGCTCAGCTAAGATTCGGTTACCCTTAATCCACGTTTCCAGGATCAGGTAGGTGTGGAAACAATGCAAGGTTATCCTGCATTGAGCTGGTACAGCATGTCTTCTGACTTAAATTCACAGCTTTGCTGTCCATGTGTTGTTTTATTACAGGTTATTGACCAAAAGGGTTTAAAATACCTGTGGCTCAGAAGACTGGCTATGCAGCTCCCTTGCAGCTTTTTACTGATCAAATCAAGGCATAATGTGCTTTGCTTGTGATCATTTAGTGTGCTTTCCCAAGCAAAAAAAATAAAATGCTGGGGGCTCATACTACTTGAAAGTACAAAGAAAGTCTTTAAATCTCTGCAACAGAAAAGGCAAGAACGCAGGTTATTCTTAAGGAACAGTTTTGTCAACTTCCCATCCAGGGCAGTGTTCAGCGCCCTTGTTTCTCTGGGCAAGGAGCTTAACAAAAGAGCCCTGTTTAAACACACCTACACATGTAATGGTAAAAGGGTGCTCGGTTCAGCTCTCCCTCTGTAAACCTCCAGTTCAGCTTTCCTTAAGACAATCCTGTCACAACAGATGTTAAAAGGAAAAGAACATCCCTTTTTCTTTCTCCTTTTAGCTGATGATGAGAGAATGACCTGTGTGTGTGAAATCCTTATGGAAAAACTACTGGTGAAACGGTTCCGCCTCTCACTTTCTGCCAATGCTTTTCCATGCCATGGAACATCAGGCAGTGCCAGTGTTAACTTGTGCTAGTAAAGGATCTGACCCTAACAATGATTTTTTTCCTTTGTACATTTTCCTGTATCGTTTCTTTTCACAGTGTTAGGCAGTACTAGGAGAGTCCTCTTTCGGTGTCTGGTTTACATCTGCAGAGGGCATTTTAATCTATTTTCCGACTTATTCAGGACATGCTGTACTGTGAAATTTTCAGTGAGATGACGTTAAAGATGCGTCATATCCTCCTCTTGCATTTATGCGTTATAGGTAGTCCAGGTTGTCCCGCAGGCTGTCACATTTGGGACTTCAGTGCTGCACAGGTCCAGTGCTGCTCCTCGTTCTCACAGAAAGAGTTAGAAACTGCAGAGATGAGTGCTAGAGCAGGGAGAGAGATCCCCCATGGAAGGCAGAGGGAGGATTAAGGATAAGCCCAAAGGCTGGGGCAAAGGAGAGTCTGCAGCATCTTCAGGGTACTTGATCACTAATCCCCTGCTTTGACTTTCCATTGCACCATTATGTGCTTTAAATAAGGTTGTCGGTGGTTTTTTTCTCCTAAGAGCTGATGGAGGCAGACCTTAGCGTTGGTGACTGAGGCAACCGAAGGCCAGCCGTGCCGTGCCTGGGGACGCACCCAGGCTCACATGCTGCAGCGGGACAGCTGGCCGGCTGCAAGGCCCTGAGGGATGCACAGGACGTACATTGCTGGCACTTGGTTGTCACGTCTCTTCCTGCATTTTTATCAGCACTGAGGAGAGATCAAAACAGCATTGTGCGGGCTTCCACCCCCTCATGGTATTTGATTCTTTAGATGACTTTGCCAGCCGTCCCTTTAAAATGAAGGGAACCTTTTGAGAAAAGCGCTCCTTCAGCATCCGCAAGAATCACGTGCAGCCGCCCTGCTTGGTGCATCGTGTGGGAGTCCACATGCAGCCCTGCCTGTAAACTGACCCCTGTGAATGGGCCCCCAGGCTCGTCCCCGGGGGGTAAGGCTTCTGGCAGGACCCCCCACATTCAGTGATAACCCACTTGTCTGCCTATGCCTGTTGTCTTGCAAATATGAGGGGGAGCGTGTTGTGTGAATGTCAGGAAGGGTGCGTGTTTGCTGCTTGATTTGCTTGGAAGAGGCAAGAGCATAGCAGTGAAACGGAAGTGAGCACGAGCAATTTAAAATGTGGCTGTTGGTCTTACTTCACTTTCATCTTCCTTGGAAGAGCTGGCCTGTTGCTGATGTGCAAAATCCTTCTGCTTTTACCTAGGCGGAGTGAAACTCCAGGCCGACCTCACTCCTGGCATTCAACCAAACTTGCAGAGCACCAACCCGATCCCAGCATGATGCAAATATCTCAGGGTACGCTTGGCACCCCTTGGCATCAGTCCTACCACTCCAGGTAAGCACTACATAGCTGTGGTCCTGTGCTGGGTAGGCAGAGATGTAGAGCAGTGCCCATTTTCAGTTTACTACCATTTGCCCTGCTTTCACGTATCTCCCACGGGTGTTGAAATCAGGCTTGCAAGCTAACATGCCTCTAAACTAGTCCCCTAGTCCTATGTCCTTCCTTGGCTTCATGGAGGCTCTACCTCGTGCCCAAGGATGTGTCGTGATGCTACTGACTACAAGGTCAGGGCCTAAATCTAGAGCACAGGAGTGAAGGAAGGGGACAAAAGACGCGGTGGAAAAATGTTACCAGTTGTCTCTGTGCATCTGGACAGGTTTACAGCCAGGGTTAGGACTAGAGTTAGGAAGGCTTTGGTTCCTGTTTGGTTACCCAGATAAAGTGGCCATATTTTCCTCCATTACGTGCTCTGTGAGGTGATCAACAGCTAGGACATTAACTGCTTTAAAAACCCCCTTTCCCATCGAGGTGGGAGCCCACTGTCAGGATGTTAATGCAGCTTGCTGTGGATTTGGATGCAGGAGCTAGAGTCCTGCTCTGCATCCTGTGGACTGTCCCCATGTAGAAACACAGCATGGTGGTTTCTCCAGCAAAGGAGAAGAAATCCAAAGTCAAAATTAGCCTATTAAAGAAAAAGGAGGTAGCAGGGCAACTGTGCCCGTCAGCATAGCTGAGCCGCTCTCAGGAGCAGCCGACAGTAGTAGTGCATCACTGACCATACTCCCAGGGTGAGAAGTTCAGGAAGGGATTTCCTGGTTTTGGCAATCGCCTTCTGCAGGAGTCAGCTTTATCATAACTATATGTGCATGGCTGTTTCTCTAAGAAGCTAGTGCAGTGGTTTATCAGCCCCCAGAAGACTGAACTAGTAACCTTAGTGCTGTTAAAAGAAGGCGATATGAGGCACTGCTGGTTTTGGCCATGGACCGTGGCCAAGGCAGATTGGAAGCAGTGGTGCGGTCCCAGGGAGTTGGGGCTGGTTTTGTGAGGCCACATGGTGTGGTGAGTCCGGGGAGGAGAGCTGCCTGGGGCAGACATACCCCTCCGCTACCCTGAGCAGCCCCAAAATGTACTTGGTGGTAAGCCCTGGGGCAGCTTGAGGGGGGACAAGTTTAAATTCTAACCTCGGAGGATTTTCCCTGGAAAAGCAGAGGGGTTTCAGGAGCAGGAAACTCTCCTTATAGCCACTGGGATTTAACATCATTTCTTCTACAGGCGAGACTGAGCCTTGGCAGAGGGGAGGAAAAAGAAAGCAGAGCATTAAAAAAAGTGAGGAGATAGTTGCAGAATTAAATCTATGTTCATCTCTGGCCTTCAGCACAGATCATGCTGTAGCACATTCATTTCCCACGGAGGGACTTTGCTTCCCAGCCGCAGCTCCCGGCAGAGCCTTTGGCAGCGTGGCTCTGTCTCCTGGGTGCTTGAAGAGGAGCACGGGGAACATCTAGTGGCCAGCTGGCCAGGGCTGTGCTGGGCATCGCCAGGGAGATAGTTACTTGAAACTAAAATAGAGTGGTGCATTTAAATGAGTAAACCAGCTTTATCCTGAGATTTGCCATATCTCTTTCTGCCTGTCTCTGTGTTCCTCTGCATCTCTCTGCAGAGCGGCTGCTTTTTCCCTTTGCAGGCAGGTTTCCTCCTGCCTTTCCTCGTCCTTAGCAGCCTTCTCCCCCCATCTGTGCTTTGGGCTTGTCGGTGTTAATCCAGCAGGGTGGAACTGACTGCGGCTGGGATATGATCTAGAACAAGCTTTAGGCTCTTTAGCCAATGCTTGTTAGGGAGGGGGTTACCAAACACACCTGCCTCCTTGATTCCCAGGGCTGCTGTGCATCCCCGGCTCCCTCATTGCATGGAGCAGGTTTGGGTTTGTTAGCCCAGTGGAGCAGAGCACGCAGAAATGGAGCCTGCCTTTCCCTGTGCCGGTTGAGCTGCAGCTTGCCCCCTGGCAAACCCAGGCTCCTCTCCATTCCT
>NW_009606727.1:12063-49887 GCF_000690535.1 Cariama cristata | reverse complement strand
CCTGCTTCCAGAGCTCAGCCTTGCCCCGCAGCCCTTCGCGTGGGACGGCAATCTTTCCTTTCCTGGTGCTTTCCTGTGGCTCTGGCAAGGCCAGTGCATGGAGTTGCAGAGGGACCTAGAGAAAGTGATGTCTAAGGGGGGGGGGCTGGGGACAGAGGGAAGAAAAGTGAAACCCTCAGCCTACACTCCTCAATCCTCCCTGTATTTGCTTGGGTCTGGGAGGAGAGATTAGCCAGGGGAAACTCCACATAAATTTGTGATATCCCCTTGTGAGGTGTAGAAAGAACTGTGGCTGGCACAAGGAGCTCCCTTTCCACTGACAGAAAGATCTCTGAATATCCTTCCCTTTGAACAGATCTCTGGCAGCCACAAGTCCTCCTTCGACACGCGTGTGTCTCGGAGCAGGTGCCCAGGTGTCCCTGCACTGCTGAGCTACACGAGGAGGCAGCTGCGCAGGCTTCCTGGGGCGTTCTCAAGCTGTTTCTCTTGTTGCACCCCCACTTGCCTCCACACATGAACACATGCATCTCTTCCCTGTCTTGTCAGTTTAGTTTTCTCGCAGCAAACAAACTATCCTTGGGACAGCTGAATTTCCAGGAAGCCTGCCAGGGCATAGCCTTCATCTCCATAAAAAGAAATGAAATGGGAAAAAAAGAGAGAGATTAGATTCTCCCCAGAACGCCTCTCGTGCTCCTCTCCTCCTCCTCAGTGGCGTCGGCGCTCATTCAACTTTCCAAGTGCTTGGATAGGTTTGATGGGTGGAGTTGATCCTCCCTGGCTCCAGAGATGCACTGTCTTTCTGTCTGTATTTCCCTCTCGCCCTTCTGTGGTAAATAAGAGCCATGTGTTGCAATGTCAAGCAGTTCCTCTTTGTGAACTGGGATGACTGCAAACAGGGGATGGAGTAAGGCCCAAATATGGGTTTTCATCTGCACTTCTCAAAACTAAACATCGTGCTTCTGAGCTCACTTATAAGTTGTTGCGCGTCTCCTCTGCTGACAGTAGGTTTTTACTTTTCTCTTGCTCTTCTCCAGCTCCTCAACCAGCGATCTCTCTGGCTATGAGCATGGCTATCTGAGGAGAAGTCCTGATCAGTACAGTTCCCGGGGCAGCATGGAGAGCTTGGACCACTCCTCCCCTGGCTACCACCCTTGTCACCTGTCCCCGGCCAAATCCACCAACAGCATCGACCAGCTCTCCCACCTCCACAGCAAGAGAGACTCTGCCTACAGCTCCTTCTCCACCAATTCCAGCATCCCTGAGTATCCCGCTCCTCTGTTCAGCAAGGAGCACTCCTGCTCTATGGACAGCATGCAGTCTCGAGGCGGCCTGCAGGAGGGGATGAGGCAAGCTGACATCAGGTACGTCAAGACAGTCTATGACGCCCAGCGAGGGATCTCTGAGGAGTATGAGGTGAAGTCCTCCGCCTTGCTTCCCAGCTGTGAGGCCCGGGCCTCGCTGGACGGTCGCGGCCACGGCAGGCTCCACGGCTTCGGCCGGCACAACGCAGCTCCCTCCTGGGCGCAGCCAAGCCAGGGCTCCTCGGACAGCAAGAGCCAGCCCCCCAGGGGACCTCCCTTGCCTCCCACTCGCAGTGACAGCTATGCAGCTATCAGGCATCATGAGAGGCCCAGCTCATCTGCCAGCCTTGATCTGAACAAGCCTGGTCGAAGCCAGCCGAAAGGGGCCTGGTCTCCCTTTGTCAGCACCCTATCTCAGGGGCCGCTGCTGAAATCCCCCTTTGGCGAGGGGCATCTGCACACCGTGGTGGAGAAGAGCCCAGAGAGCAGCCCCACCATGAAGCCGAAGCAGAGCTATTCCCAGCCAGCCCAGCCGGGGCAGCCCCTGCTGCCTACTGGTGTCTACCCAGTACCTTCCCCAGAGCCGCACTACGCCCAGGTGCCCCAGCCTTCTGCAAGCAATAATGGGATGCTTTATCCAGCTCTGGCCAAAGAAAGTGGGTACCCTCCGCCTCTCCCGGTCTCTTACGACAAGGCTGTAGCCAGCAGCACCCTGGGCTTTGATGAGAATGGAAACCAAAGCACTACAAACAGATCAACCATCTTCTACCAGCCCCCGGCAGCTGAGAGAAAGCACGATGCTGCAGCAAAACTTCAGCAAAAATCTCCTAGCACGGCAAGCCCAGAAGTCTGCTTGACCACCTCGAGAAAGGAGGAGTTGTTGCCCCCTTACAAGGTGGCACACAGCAACCGAGAGACCGCAAGTACTGCACAGGCCTCCAAACACAGTTTTCAAGCTCCGCAGCCCCAGCTGAGGGATGCTAGTGAGAGAAAAACCCATTACCCGCCCAAAGAGGACTGGACAGCTGAATCCCAGGAGGACAAAAATGGCAATGCGCAGATAAATGAGAGAGACGCTGCCGCTCACCACCAGTGGGGTCACAGCAAGGCCAAGCAGTATGGCTTCTCCTCCTTGCAGAACATCCCAGAGAGCTCCAGGAGGCAAAGCAGCTCTGAGCTCAAAGAGATGCAGGCAGGCGAGGGTTATTCCAACACCAAACCGTCCTTCTTGAACAGCAGCAGTAAAGAGGAGAAGGATCACAGGGGACAGGGGCACAAACAGTGGAGTGATGTGGACCCACAGGCCTTTGCAAGGCAGGAGGAGGAGGGCACGAGCGTGACGCTGTTCCATGCTGCCGAGCCACAGTGCGAAGAGCCCCCTTCTCCGCAGCACCCAAAGACCTCTGATTTTGGGAGGAGCCAGCTCAGCTCTAGCAGCACCCAAAGCTTTCCCTATGGCAAACCAGACGCTGGCAAGCCCCGCTGCTCGGTGCTGGAGAAGGTCAGCAAGTTTGAGCAGCGAGAGCAAAGCACTCACCGGCCTCAGAGTGCTGGCATTCCCAGCTTTGGCCAGCACTACGGGCCGAGCAGGATGAGCCAGCCCTCCAGCGCGAGGTCCTCTCTGCACTGCCTAGAGGACATGCGGAGCAAACTCCGTGAGCCCAGCCAGCTGCCCAGTGAGCCAGGTAGGGTCTCCAGCCCCTCCGTCAGGAATGGGAAGCTGGAGGAGGCTGACTGGCGCCCCATAGAGCTGCAGATGGCAGCTTCGGTGAAGCAGGCAAGACCCAGCGAATACTACAGCCTGTGTCCTGAAAATGAGGTGCAAATAAAGGTGGCTCAGCTACCAAGGAGTAAAAGCACATTCCAGCTGGGAGGTGAGCCTGAGAAGGAGATCCTCTGGAAGGATAATGTCCAGGATGCCCACGGGTCGCAGCTGGACACGCCATTTAACAGGGCCTACAGGAACAGCATTAAAGATGCTCAGTCCAGGGTGCTGAGGGCCACTTCCTTCCGTCGCATCAGCCCGCCGTTTGGGAGCACTCCCAAGAGGACAACCCAGAGGCCTGCTTCGGCCCATGTGGGCATGAGGAGCACGGCAGCGTCTCCCCACACCCCGAAGGAGAGGCACAGCATCACGCCAACTGAAGGCAGCCTCTCTGCCCTGGACTACACCAAGACACAGCACATCTTGCGCATTGGGGGCCGAAAGCGGCTGACGGCAGAGCAGAAGAAGCGGTCTTACTCAGAGCCAGAGAAGATGAATGAGGTGGGCATCTCTGATGGGGAGCCATCACCTTTCTCCTTCCAGAAGAAAAGCATCAATTTTGTCTTCCCAGAGAATACAGTGGCTGACCGGCGTAAGATCTTCGAAAGGGATGGCAAAGCTTCTTCCACAGCCAGCCTCTCCAAGCCGGAGCTCAAGCAACTCCAGCAGAACGCCCTTGCCGACTATATCGAGCGCAAAACAGGGAGACGGCCATCCTCGCAAGATGTTGGACTGCTGAGGGAGCGCTCCCACAGCTCCTACCTACAGGCAGGAGGCCCAGACAGCCAGAGCCTTTCCTCTGCCTCCAGCGTGAATTCCCTCCAGGACCAGAACCTTTACCGCCGGAGAGAGTCCGTAGAGTGGTTGTCCAGGACAGGGCGGATATCTTCTACCCTTCCTCCCGGGCTGATGGGCTGCTTCGATATGAGTGGAGATGAGAAGAAGACAGGGCGCCAGGAGAGCTCAGTCACAAGCCGACCGAAAACAGAGAGGTGCCGGGATTACAGACTCAAAACGGAGCTCACCAAAGGCACGCAGACAGACCCTCTGGGCCTGCAGGGCCAGCCTCGCTACAGGAAGCAGGAGCAGGTCTTTGAAAGACCCTCCACCGCCAGGAAATCTGGGAAATCGGTATCTGTGGAAGACTTGCTCGATAGGTATGACAATCAGACAGTCCCTGTGCATATACGTTCCAGATCGTCTCCGACGGCGGATAAGAAACACCAGGTATGTGGAAACCGGATCACGCGTGCAGGCAAGCAGGGCTCTGTGAAGCAGGGAATGAGGGGGGATGTCGGAGGACAGGCCGATGTTCAGTCATGGCAATTGCTCCATTGGTTAGAGAGAGGTTAAATGCATGTTGGGAGAGAGACAGTCTATTGGGTTTAAATTACCAGGATGCTGTTTTAAATGCTTGGTGGGGGGGTACTGCTTCTGCTCAGCTTTCTTACTGCTGAGGCTATTTCAGGGATTTTGGAAATGCTGGGATTTCAGTGCATGTGCTAGTAGCATGCGTGTGTCCTTGCTGCTCTGGACCTTCCGTCTGAGGTGTCCTGTTCTTACCTGTCAGCATCACCAGAGAAGCACTGAGCACCTTTCTGGTGGGGTGTACCACTGAGGTGGTGATATGCTGTTGCTGCTGTTTTGCCTTAGCCCACTTTCCTGGTGCAAAGTAGAGAAGATTAAAGGCTGCTTGAAATTGCTCTGGCTCCCACTGTGGCTGACAGTGCTGGGAAATGCTCGGCGGAGGCACTGCCAAGTAACCATTACGTTTTGCCTCCAGCCCTGGGGGGAAACATTGCAGAGAAAACTTAGTGCAGACCCCGGCCGCTCTTTCCATGTCTCCCGCTTGGTGGTTGGGAACATTGCACCGATGTCACAAATGGGGAATTTGACTGACTCTGATGATGGCAAATAGTAGGAACAGGCTAACTTCTTAAAGAGCAACTGCCCAGGCCAGCTCTTCAGCTGGCTGAAATCTGTTCAGACCTATTTAGGTAACTGCAGCTGGATGAGCTGCACGGATTTACAGCAGTGGTGGGTCTGCTGCCCCATCCCCATTTCCACGCCAGGCTCCATTCATCATGGGGAGGGGGAGGAAACAGCCAAAATGAGTGGACAGGCTCCTCGCTCCAAATAGTCTGAGTGTTTGGACAGTCTCGCATATTTACAGGGCAGCTGAGATCCAGGACATCTCCTTCTTCTCCTGCACTTGCTACTGGCCCAGGACAGATTATCTAGGTGCAACAAAGTGGTACTGAGTCAAGTAACATCAAGGAGGCTCTGGGCAGTGTCTCAGAAACAGGCCAAACCAGGGTGCAGGGGAAGGAGCCATCCTCCCAAACTCATTATGTGCTTCATTCTAGATGTCCTTCCTTGACAGACCTCAGATCCCATGCTATGTTTTTAAATAGAGAGAATTTTAAAAGCAGCTTGTGAATATCGAGTGACTGGAATGCATTTCCATAACCACTCCTGTCTTATCCTATCATCAGTATTTTTCCACACCAGCCAGGCATCAGGTTCATCTGTGCAATTTTGTCACACTTGCCGATCATGAAGTCTTGCATTCAGTAGGAGGACAGTGCTTAAGAAAGAGGGTGAAGGCCAAGCTGCAACTCTTTCTCTGCCTCCTGGAACAGTCAGAGCAACAGAAACAGGTATCCAGAAAGAGAGAAATCACTGACATGTACTTTTCAATGACAGGTTGGATGATGAGCAGCCCTAGTTCATTTTTACCCAGCTCACTCTCTTGGGCAGGGCACATACAGAGTAGTTCTTGAGATCTTTATTTCTTCCTTGTTGGCTCATTTTTGATCGTGAATATGTTCAGCCGCCAAACCAGAGTTTCTGCCTGTTGAAAGCTGACTCAAGGAAGACGATGAACAGCACTGCAGACCTGCTCACAGGGTCTTAGTTCAAGTGTAGAAGAGGGGAGAGCCCTTACTGCTGTTTCCCAGGGTGATTTAGCTGTATCCACTTCTGGAATGAGGATTTAGTCCCATAGGCAGCAAGGCACTTGTGAAAATCCTGTTCTTAAATCCTAATTCAAGAAAGCATGTTTGACTTCCAACATATACACCAATCCATAAGTATCTGTTTGAAAGGGAAGTATATGTTTAAGTGCTCTCATAATTAGGTTTGTTTCTGATCTGTCTCCAATACAAAACCACAGCTATAAAAGTGGCAGACAGAGCTAAAGCAACAGGGTGATTTTTATTTTTTTTTTTTGTCCTTTTCAGATTTTTCATGGGAAATGTTTATTTCCAGTTTAGCTGCAGTCTTCTCTGCCTCACTGTGTGTTTTTCAGGGTCTTGTGTGCAGCACCTACTGTTCCTTTCAGGCTGCATATAAATCACATTGCAATGTCACTGTAGGAATTTGTTTAAAGACATAAAGAAATTGATAGCCTTGTGGAATTATTAGCTCTCAGTCTTCAGAGCGCATTCTCAGCCTTCCTTCCTCCCTGCTTTTTTAGTCTGTCTCAGCCTGTATATCTCCCAGCTCTCAGACTCCTAAATCAAGATTTGCACTTACCCTCCCTCTGCAGCAACACTGACCAAAAAAGCAAATTACGAAGGGTGTGGGGAAGGGGGCACTGAAATGCTCTCTGCTGGAAAGATTGTACGGGAGAAAATACCAACCTCTCCGAAAGCAGGCTTAGCATTTGCTTCCATGTCTCATAATAGCCTGGTGTCCTATGGTGGGAGCTCTAGGGCAGAGACAGTCAGATTCAGAAAGGTATCTCAGCTGCAAAATTCATCTGGTTTTAGATGACATAAATGCCTAAAGAGGAGGTCATTCCTGCGCTTCGGCTTTCAAAAGAACCAAGTGCCACACTTGGTGATGTTTTTCAGCACCTCTGCCTGTGGCTGGAGTTTCCAACCTTTGTGGCATTCAGCATCTCTGCAGCGTTTCAGTCCTGTTTGGGCACTGGGCTTGGGCACAGATTGTTCACTGTTTAGCTTCCCTGGTTAAGGCTGCCTCAGTGATGTCTCAACTTCTTGCTTGCACGCAAACCGGAGGTGAATGCCTAAGTCTCCCTGATACTGTTGAGCATGTCTTTAGAAGAGGCAAGGACTTGCTGAGAGGTTTTAAAAAAAAAACATTTCTTTGAGTAAGTCTGCGTGGTCTACAGTCCATCCAGAAAAAGGCAGATAGGTCCTCTAAGTAGGAGTAGGGTGCTGGAGAGTGGTACATCAATGCTAGAGTTTTCCTCCCATCTGTATATGGCACGTGCTGTGCTCTTTTCTTACCAGGAAGCATCAGTGTTTGTTACTGTGTTTTGCTTTCTGCTCACTGCTAATACTGTCTTTGCACTCCAGGAACTGCTGAGAAGGGAAAGCAGTGAATTTGGCCCTGTGGTGAGAGATCCTTTCTACGTGGTCAGCGCAGGAGCCAGGTAGGTGTATGTTAATGTCCCCTTTGTCACTGCAGGATCAGCTCTTGCCATCCTGCTGCCGGCAGCAGTTGTCATGTGTTGTCTGTGTAAACGGACGGATCATGACAAACTAGAGAAAACAACTGCACGGACACAGTTCTGGGTGTGCTGTGCCCAGCAGAGTTGGGAGGACTAAGTTGCTGTGAGCTTTTCTTTTCACTAGAGACACTAATCCACTATCAAGTCCTCCTCATGTCATCTTGGAGCATGTTTCTGCAGCAAATTTCCAGTTACCTAATTTCCAAAATGTGTTTGATCTGGTGTTAGAACTCACATCCAGATGCTGTCATAACTGGAGGATTCTAAAGGAAAAAATACCTTGATGTCCCACTCTGTCTGGTTTTCTCCAGTCCAGGATGCTGCCTCCCCAAAAACAAGTGAACATTTGTGTGGACTAAAACCAGGAGATTTAATTTATCTTGCTGAATTGGGAGCTTGCATTTAGGCTGCTTTCCTTTGTGGGTGTTTTGCTCAGCAACAGGGGATAGAGAAATGTTTTTAAAAATAGAAAAGTGTAATCATAAAACTCATAATATTAGGACTTGTGTAACTATCCACTTAGCAGTGGATTGTTTTGAAGTTAACTAGAACTGAAGTTGGTCTTGCTGTATTTACATTTAAATAATAAATAGATGTTTGCCCTAAGCTCTGAGTGCCCAAACAGCTAACTCATATTACAGTAAAAGCCATCAAGAGGGACTAAAAGAATTATTCACAGAGGAGCTCTGTTTCTCACAAACTTGCAGTAAATGTCAGCCCACGCTGTTGTCACCATGGCAGTTAACACTGCTGTCTCCAGAGGTTTCACCGTGCACCTCTGGCTCAGGGAGCGACAGCCAGAAGCAGAGGAAGGCTTCTTGTCTAGCTGGATCTTACTTCTGACTGCCTGGCCATTTTGGCCTCTAAGAAGACATAAATGTTGTTTTAGAGGGACTCAATCTGCCTTCAGGCACATCCTTTTATGATTATTTAAAACACAGTCATTTACTTTGATTTGGAATAACTTCTTTCCATTTATTTTTTTTCCCTAAGAGAACAATATGTCTGTTTTAGTTCATCCTGCTTCCCCGTTTCCTCTAGAGATGGCATTTCATTATTCTTCTCAAGAACTACTGGTGGCTTCCCTTCCCCCCCGCCCCCCAACCTATTTCCCAAGTAACAGGATTGAACACCCAGACTGAAAACAAGTTTACTGGGGCACGAAATGTAGGTTTCTAATTTTCGTGCTTCACTGCACAAAGATTATTGGTATTAACTTAACAGTTTTATGGTGTTTCTGCTGTGTGGGCACCCTGCATGCTCTGCAAGCACATTTCTTCTGAGAAATGTAAAGTTGCTTTACCTTCTTGATCAGAACTGGATTTCCCAAAAGATAGAATGAAAGGATGGGAAAAGACAGGAAAAAGCCCTTGGCTCTGAGGACACAAGGTCCCACTACACAGTCTGCAAATCACTGTCTACAAGCGTCAGCAGCTCAGTGATTTTTCTTATGCTACTGCGCCTGAAATGACCTGAAAGAGAACAGACCTGAGTTTTGGAAGCCAGAGAGCTCTGATCGTGCACTGCTGAAGCCAGTAGAAGTTTTACATTTAACTCTCAATGAGAACAAGATCTGAATCCTACGCAGACTGAAAGGGACAGGTAGACCAGGACCTTTCCCATGTGTCAGTGATTCACAGAAGGAGTTCCACTATTCGGGTACTGTTGAATGTTCCCCTGCTGCAGTGTGAGTCAGTATTTCAGAGTCTGGTTCATATGGGATTATTATAGCATCTTTAATAGCATCTTTAATCCATCCTAAAGAGATGCAGTCTTTGTCTGTCCTGTGATTGTCAGCTCAAAATAGCTGGTTTTCTAGCCGGTCCTCTCGCATCTAACCATCACCATCCTATCGCTGTTGCAGCCTACTCCATGCGCGGGCCCTTCAGAGAAGGCAATAGCAGGCAGTAGGAATTGTGTTGCTAGGTTTCCTTGGGACACAGCTGCTTCATGTGCTGGAGAGGAGGTGGGACCATCCCTACCACCTCTCCTGCGCAAGGAGGAAAACTGTCAAATGGTGAAGTTGCAGAAACCCTGGTCAGCAATCACTTGGTCCAGTCACATGTGCTCCCTGACTTCTCCCCAGGTGTCATACAATAGCTGTCTCGTAAGCACTTCTGGGAACGGTTGTTGCTCCACCAGTTTTAGGATCCACAATTGCTTCCACAGTAGGAGAGATCTTTCAATTAGAGAGTTACCATCTGGTATTTCTGACACACACTGAGCTTCTGAAAAGAATACACATTGCTACTGTCCAGGAACCACAGACAATACCAAGTGCAGTCTGTCTGGGAAGTTTCCCCACTCTCAGGCAAAAGCTGCCAAATTCTATTGTCAGTTACACCAGAATAAAGCCGGAACGACCCATGTCTTTGACAGTTATTCTTAATTTGTACCAGTACATCTGAGAGCGAATGTGGGGCCCAAGTCTCAAACATCACTGATTATTGGCAGTGTTGGATTATTTGAACAGTGCATCTCAAGAACAGAAGATACACTGGCAGTAGAGCTTTATTATGTTTTATTGTTTTATGGTATGGCCTCATGTTTTTAGGCCATCTTCTCTTGCATCTGCTAGCGCTATTATTACTGCTCATTTTGTTTTCCAGCCAAATAGCCATATGGGCAAGTAGGTCTGGCTATGTATTCGGAGCAGGATCCTCACTTCAAAGGCCAGACGCTGCTTCTCAGACTCACATCAGAACATCTTAAAAGACCTGGAAGGAATAATTTAAACTGCTGGCTTTGCAGCCTTAACATCCATTTGCAGTTGAAGTGTATTGGCTTTGGTTTTTGTAACACCTGCCTATCTGAGTGGAGCTCTTTTTTCAACAGGATTCCAAGGTTGTAAGAGCTTTTTTTTATTTTTCTCTGCAGTCAAAATAGTGCATTTTTTGGCCTCACTCTGTTCTCAGAGACAGTTGAATCATTTTAATGGCACCTTTCCAAAAGAAGCAGATAACGTTATGGGCATTTTTGGCCCATAAAGCTGAAATTCTTAAAATTATCAGGAATTGAGAATGGAGTTTGATGGTAGATAATATCAAATAGTCTGTCTTACAGCATTTGCTACTAGCCCCATCTGTAACAAACAAAATTCAAAGCAAGGCTGGAAAGGAAGCCAGGCACTTAGGTTTTCCTAAATTTTTTTTCTATTAAGTTATTGCTGTGATGCTCGCTACATGTGTGCAGACGTGTGTGTGATCTAGCACACACTGAACATGATGGGAGATGGTGAGTGGGAGTGGATCTGGCTCTATGTCCCTAGCATTGGTAGGCTGGATTTTACTCCCAGTCTCAAAGCACAACTGCACCTCACCTAGATTGGCAGGCACTGACCCAGGCCTCTGATATGGTTGCATAATTTGCTCATTAATGAGCTGCACAATAGCTTTTCTTGCTCATTGATTAATTATTAATCTTATCATGGTTTGTCTCTTGGTATTTAGGTCTTTCAGCAAGAAAGAAAGAAGCCACTCAGAAAAAAAGGCGTTCACAACTTCTTATCCCCATCTTCACCACAGCACCGAGGTTGTCACCGCATCTGCCACACAGACTGAGAACCACAAGCTATCAGAACTTTCCAGGCCAGATAGCAGGACTTCAGCATTTGTCCCATCCCCAACAGAGGCAAGGAGTCACTATCCTGAGCAAAAGCAAGGCTTTAAACCCTTGTTCCTTAACCTTACTCCTTCTGGATCTGGCCAGTCCTCCCCTAATACGCCCACCCAGACTCCCTCAGACCTCCAGAGTGCAGGGGATGGCCAGGCTCTGAGACAGCACCATGCCAAACGGGACACTGTTCCCCCTGAGGGCAACGGGAATGTTCAGGCACAGTCTTTGGATGCTGTCCAGGACAGATCCCCTGAGACTCCCATGGAAGAAATGATGTGGAGAAGGAAAGCCGGGCTGCTTCACAGATCCCTCCCACCCAAAGTGGTGTGGGCTCATTCAGTCAAAGACAACAGCTACCCAAGGGCTATGGTGTCTCCTCCAGAGGCTGGACCAAAGTCCTTCCAGAGGTGGCAGTCCCTGCCGACACAGAGCAGCACTTCTTCTGACCCAGAGACTCCTTCTTCCCAGGGGACAACCCATCTCCGGATCTCAGAGTCAGGCCTGCAGCTCACACCCCCGCCATTGCTGCAGGACGATGAGGATGACGAGGTGTTTGTCATGCCTTCCCAGCCTGGTATCGTCGCTCCACCCTTTTCAACCCCACCGCCATCCCATCCTCTTCCTGAGCTGAGCTCTTGCACTTCTGCAAACGGCACGGAGGAATTCCCACCTCCTCCCCCACTGGTGGCACTTGAGGGGAATGGGGCAGCTGGAGACAAATCCACCAGGCTCACAGAGGAGGCCAAAGTGAGGTAAGGGAGGGCTGTAACACAGCGTCTCGGGCGTTGTAGGGCCATATACAGTAAGATATGCAGGGCTTCAGACTAATGTGACTGACCTCTGCAGCTCTGCGTGCCGTGACGACCCACCCACAGCTGCTAGCTGAGCGGGAAGCTTGCAGAGGAGCGCACACGTTATAAGGGGAGAGGGACAGACAGACTGCCGTAGGCTTTGCTGGCTGCCAAGAACGTCGTGAAATGATGTGGTCAGGGCAGGGTACAAAGCAAGAAGTCAAAAAGCTTTGCGGTCCATCAGCAGATGCACTGACAGGTGCTGAGCCAGCAAGGCAAGGAGGGTTATGAGTGAGAAACTTATCCTGGTCTTGTTCTCCCTGCAGTTACTGTGTAGATTTCAGTGGGGTTGCTTCTTACTCCAGCGTGAAGAGTTAAAATGGCTGCTGGCTCCTTCCGGTTACTGGGTTTTGAGAAAGCACTACGAAAATCCATGATGGTTTTTCCAAACAGTTAGAGTTTCCAGAATACATTTTAGACCTGGCACGAAGTAATGCTGTTATGAAACAGTGACCATCTGCCAAGAAGTGACAACACAAATATGTCACAGTCACACTGTATAGTGAATTTTTCCTGAAGGATAGGACTTTGGGCTAGGTGCCCAGCTGGTTTAACTCGGCACAACTTGCCTTGCTTCCATCCTGGAAGAATCTGGCTGGGGCAGTGGTAGTGATTGGCTTTTCCAACACGAAAGGACAAATGAGGACTGCTGAGGATGGTACTGCCAGGTGGTAAGACGCAATGTCCCCAGCCTGTGAGCAGAAAACAAAGTGACTTGTCTCTCACTAGTTCTTTCTGTGTTGGAATGACAAAACAGCAGTGTCCAGGTTGAAGGGACAATACGCTTCTGGTGCCAGTAGCTTCATATTATGGGCCTTTCTGTGTTGAAATAAGAAGACACAAAAATAAGTGAGAGAGAAGGAAAACTTGTCTTAGGCCTTCACCGTGCATTCACAGTGGTCCTGTATGGTAAGTTTATCTTCATCTTACAGAATTTTTCTGTCCATAGCAGCTTCAAAAGCTTTCCCAAAGCCCTGGCTGAGAGAGAGAGAACAGGCTTGGACACCAGCATTGGTGAAAATAGTTGGCCCCTCTCACCACCGGCGTCAAAGAGGACTAGCTCTCCATCTGCTGTGGATAAGCAGCACCAGTTACCTGCTTCTTCTGAAGGGCCTCAAAGTGCTGATAGACTGCCCATAACTCAGCCTGAAGGTAACCACACAGAGCCAGCAGTCATTGCCGGAGAGTCAGAAAACGGCAGCCTGGACTCTGGGATACTCAGTGCAGCACCTCCAGCAAAGACAAAGAAAAAGACCCCAGAGGATATTAAGTCAGAGGCTTTAGCAAAAGAAATTGTCCATAAAGACAAGTCTCTGGCTGATATCCTGGATCCAGATTCCAAAATGAAGACAACCATGGACTTAATGGAAGGGCTTTTCACCAGCGGAACCAGCTTGCTGAAGGAGAACAACATGAAAAGGAAGATGTCACAGAAGAAAACTAGCAGGACAGAAGTCGAAGATGACACGTAAGCACTGCTTGTTTGGGTTGTGGGCTGCTATCACAGCAGGACTCACTGCTTGCTTGCCTTTAAGGACACGCCTGTGCTGAATTTTTCTGCATCTGTACAGGGGGATGCTGGCAGAGAGTGAGTTTCTCAGTTCCCAGGCGTGAGGACTGGCAGGGCATTTCTGAACGCCCTTTCTCATGAGCTCGGCTGTCTGTGTGGCTTTTGAGCTCACCTCTCTGGGCTGTGTAGAAAAAGGTGCTGAGCTTGGTAGCAGGGCAGGAAATGAAGCATCTCTGGAGATGTTATTTAATTTTGCTATCTTAACCTTTGTAATCTGAAGCAATTCAGGCCAAAGCACAGTAAAGAGATACGAGAGTAAAATCAAGACCAAAACAGTGGTGGGCAGAAAGATAATGAAAGGCCAGATTTTGGAAGGAGGGATGGGGGTGCCTACTTATTACAGGGGGATGCAAAGATCAGCCCGAGTCCTCCAGCATGGATTTTTTAAGATAGAGGCTCCCAAGTGACAGCTGGAGAACGATCTAGAAATAAGTTGCAATGCGTCATGCCAGATAAGACGGTCAGTCTAGCCACCGCCAGCTGAGGTGTGCTGATTTACCTTCAGCAAGGATCTGATCTTGTATAGAGCTGTTAACCAGTCAACATTTAAAGGGAGCAGCGGTGCTGTTCTGCGCAGGGGAGGGAGAGGAAAGCAGCTGACAGGCACCCTCTGACGGCAGGGATCAGCCCTTTTCCTTCGTGGTTAGTAACTCTGGGAAGGTACCACCGAGGAGTGCTGGCAAACCACCGATCTAGGCATGGGAAAAAGTCAGGCTCAGACTGAACTCCTCCTTTTTCTCCACTGTGGTGTAGGAGAGAAGAAAAGGAAGCTCCTGTAACCCTGGTCACCTGCCCTGCTTATTACAGCGTTTCAGCACCCAAAGCAGAACTGCTGAATAAAATCAAGGACTTGCCAGAAGAAGTAGGTGAGGAAGAGGAGCTGCTGGACATCAATGAGAAGAAGGTAAATTCAGCACACACCACCATTTCCTGGTTGCGTTCCTGAAATAATAATAAGCCCTAAAGTAAAGTGCATTTCTATTTGATATCAGCTTTTGGCAGTCCCAAGTTGCGTGGGGGCTGGGTGCATTTAGGCCACCTGTGAAGCTTCATTAGGGTGACGCGGATTGAACGAGGAGAACTAATCTGAGTACTTACTGCAAATTTGAGTACAAATCTTGCACAACCCTGAGGTGGCCCTGTATTATGCCAAATGCTGAGCGTACAGGTTGTAAGAGGCAGTCCCTGTGCCGCAGCAAGGAAGGCAAAGGGAGAGGTGAAGTGACTTGAGCAAGGAGAGCTCGGGTTAGAAACGGGAACAGAGTCCAGCTAGTGCCGGCACTGTCTGAGTGCATGAGGTTTCGCCCTAGGATTTTCCTCTTCAGTGAAGCCAATTTACCCATTTTACCTGCTGTCTGCACTCACTGCCTCCACAGAAACATTGGTTACTCTTCTTCCCCCACGCTTTGTTGTTTCACTGACCTGCTGAAAGCCATGTGCGTGCACCTCAGCAGCTCTGTTGGCACGACCTCGATGTGATGGCTTGGGTGGGAGGAGAGCAGGGCAGGAGAAGAGGAAACATTTTCCTCCTTTATTGTGGCTACATTTCGCTGAGGAATAGCCCCTGCAGTTCTTGCTGTAGGCTTGGGTGCTCTGTCTTCCAGAGCTTTTGCGGGGCCTTCTAATTTGCCCCGGTGGTTGCGGTTAACTGGTAATTACAGACATGTTGCAAAGCTCACAAATCCCAAGGAGCCACAGGCAGGTACTTGCCTGTCTGTGCCTCCCTTCACACGCCTGCTACCTTCCTGTCAAAAGCAGCTGTGTCTGCCTGCCTGTCAATTTAAAACATCCTACATTGCACTGGACAGAGCAGCACAGCCCATATTTCATGCTGTTTGTACAACAGCAGAGTTTAAACATAGTGAAGGATGCACAAATATTTGTGCAAGTCCCATAAGCTGTAAATACAGTACTTAATTCTTCCTGCGCTGAAATGAGGCATGGATTTAAAGAAAGGCTCCCAAACTCAGCCTCTCTGTCAAAGTGCAGAGAATTCATGTGTCTCTGGGTCCTCATCCCCATGACAAATGTAAAAAAGCAGAGAGAAGATGTGAGGCTGGGTGATGTTTGCGAGTATGCCATTTGTCCTGAAGCCCTGACTTGGAGAGTTCACCTCTCTTTTTTCATATTGCCTTACCATTTCTGCCCTCAGCTTTTATCTGCTAAGCAAAATCTGCTCCCTACCAGGCTTTAATGCAACAACAGCTAGAAAGGGACCTCCATCAAAGTGCTCTGTAACACAAATTATGAGTACTAAGTGAGTAGATTAGCCCTATTTTGTGGAGCATTTGAGGTGCAGGTAGGACCCTGTCAGGTCTTCAGGAGCTGTCATACCATGCCACTGGAATGGGTTAGAGACATTCGCTGTGCCTGCTATCTCTTATTTCTGTGGTCCTACATGGATTCTGGGTAGCAAGACTATACAGGTAGATCATGCATGTGCTGCTAATCAAAAGCATTTGCCTAAGGCCTTTGTCTGCTGCTTTAATTTTTGGCCCAAGCCACTGGTTGTGGAGCCCCTAGCTCAAAAGGTAGTGGCAGGCCCTGCCATGTCTGTAGCATTCAATTGATTTTTGGGGTGCCGTTCACTTCAAAACCAGCTGCCTGCTTATACTGATGTGAAAGGTAGGGAGTGATTAAACAAGACGAGGGTGCTGCTCCAAGAAGTCGGTGGACGTGCTGCAAGCATCTGACAGGCTTGCAAGTAGATGTGAGGGGGACAAGTCCCAGGCCTCAAAGGTTACATTTGCATGGAAAAACAGAAATAGATGGGAGTGATTAGGCCCAGACAGCAAGATCTGCCTGGCATATTTGTTCATGGTCTGTGTGAAACAACATTTGCATAGGCATTATCTGAGAAGGTGGCTACTCTGAGAGGTCATTTGGATAAACCAAGCTCATTTCCATTGTAAGTACACAAAGGAGCTATATGGGTTGGCATTTGGGATCGCAGGAGAGTCACTGATAAATGAACACAAAGCAAGTATTTTGCAGTCCCGGTCCAGCTCCCACGCCTTCAGAAAAAGGTACGTCACTCCCAGCAGTCCCATAGCCTCCTGCTATGTTTGGAGGGCAGGTCTGCGCCCTGAGCAAAGTTCCAGAGCAAGGAGGAACAACTGCTAGTTCTGAGCTACTCTGTCCTCCTGAAAACCTGTTAAGGTTAATCCTGGACTTTGTGTCCAGCCCGTAGAGTCCTGCTCTAGAATTTCCCCCCCTGGCATTGTAATAATTGAAAACAGATCCCTTCTTTTGCTCTCATGCTTTGGTCCAGCAATCAATGGGTGAGGAACTTTCTTTCAAAGGTGGCATTAGCATCATAGGCACAGGGAGGGGCAAGTGTTGGTTCTTGTCTCTGGGTGCTACCTGTCCTACCGAGGGGTGAATCCAAGTAAAGGAGTTTTCGTAGTCCCTTATCCTAGCAGGTGGGATTTAGTACCACCTTTGCTCTCCTCTCCCCCTGAACTACCCTGCTAACAAACAGTGCGAGTTAGCAGTCATTCCAGCATAAGCCTGGTACCTGACGTTTGTTTAAAGAGAATATGACTCGCATTTTATTCAGCCTTGGGTGGAAGCTGACAGTAGACTGTAGCGCAGCCGCAAAACCATGCGCTCCAGCGGATGCACGCAAAGTGTTCCATCTAGTGGTGTCTGGCTAAAGGGTGCTGTTAACTTCCCGGCTGCACAACCAGCCTTTTAAACCCCACTCTGACAGGCCACCCCTGGGGATAAGGGCCAATTCAGAGCAACCCCCAGCCTGACCTGGGTTCGAAAATCCTTTCTCCTTTGAAGCTGACTGCCTTCCTACTTGTAATGACCATCAGTTTTGACAGAAGACTGAGAGAGAATATTTTCAGGCAACCTTGTGATTTACTTCTGTTTCATCCTGCAGCGTTTGTATGCAGAGTAGATTAACATACATGTAACGGTGCCTCAGCAGTGCATAAACTGAAGAGATTGAAAATACCCAACCCTTGCGTGAAGAGCTTTTCCTGCTCTCTGTGCTCTCAGTTCTGAGTAAATGGGAACAAGAATTGCAAGCCCTAGGCCATAGACTTCTGCTTTTGCATATATCTTTCCCCTAAATCCTAACAGAAATTATGATCTCCGGCACATGTGCAGCACTGATCTTTCTGGAGTGACTGAACCCTGAGGGCCTCCTTTTCCTCGGCAGTGAAACAGTTGCCAGCATTTTCACAAAATGGATGTGTGCTCTCCATGTCTTTGCTCACTCACTAAGTAAATTTAGAGCATCTTTGGTGTAAATGCTTGCTTGATACCTCTCTGTGTAAGGCAGTCCCTGCACAGGCACGGAGTTTTGGTCATGGGTGAATTTGAGGCTTGCACCTCAACACTGAGGTGACCAAGGAGCAGTCAGTAGTTTCAGAGTACTTTAGGAAGGGGAAACACGTAGCAATTGCTTCTTTCTTGCTAAGTCATATGTAACTAGTACGTGCCAGCTCAACCTCCTGTCATGCCACTAATACAGCTTAAATTCATTTTTCTGCCAGTTGTTTTGTAAAGTTCTGGGTCGTAAAAAAATCTAAGAGCCAAACAAGAAATTTCAGGCTGGGGCAGGGAGTGGGGAATATGCAGGAGATGTGGCTGTAGCTCTTTTCACCTAGCGACTTGAAAGAACCTACATCTTTCAGGTGTAGGTAGCTGGGTATCAGAATATGGTACACCAAATCAGACGTCTTTTTTATAAATGTTCATTGACGGTAGAGCAAATATATCTTCATGCAATCTGATCAAGTATTCAGACTATCACCTAGATGTGAAATTTCAGTTTTCTCTTTTTCCTCCTTAATGTCTTCTTTGTCAGCTGTTGCTGACTTGACCCTCCTCCTCAGGAACTGTTGCCATATCCTCTTGTTGTCGTCATCCATATGACCTGGGTGATCATGGTAATGACCGATGTGGTAATGTGTTTCCTTTCTGACAGGCTGAGCTCATCGGGAGCTTGACCCACAAACTGGAAATCCTGAAGGAAGCCAAGGAGGGCCTGCTTGCAGACATTAAGATGAATAATGCTCTTGGAGAGGAGGTGGAGCTGTTGATCAGCAAGCTATGCAAACCTAACGAGTTTGACAAGTACAAGATGTTCATTGGCGATTTGGATAAGGTGGTGAACCTCTTGCTCTCCCTCTCAGGACGTCTGGCCCGTGTAGAGAACGTCCTGAGTAGTCTGGGGGAAAATGCCAACAGTGAAGAGCGGGTACGTATCTGCACAGCCATAGCGTCTTGGCCTTTTTCAGGGTACAGGACAGCAGCAGTCACAAGAACGTGCTTGTGTAAGATAGGACCTCCAAAGGCTCACAGGAAGGCAGATGTCTTTATGCTTACGTATAAGCCGTAGCAAACACGGTTCTGTCCCTGGGAATCTGGGTCCTGGTTCATATAAATGTCTCAGATCCTGCAGCTTTTGTCTCCAAACAGAACGGCCGTGTTCAGGACAGCATGTCTGTGACCTGCGGCTGGAGGAAAGGCTGTATGGTGGTGTGCGTCATGGAACAACCCACTGCCTTCTGCCTCAGTTGAAGCCACATTTTAACATTCTTTGGGTGGTTCAGAGACAAAGCCAGATTTTCCTGGTAGTTGTTGCTTTCAAGCAAGTTTTACTGACTTCTTGGAGCACTTTTTGCTCCCCGTTAACTAGAACATTCAGAGTCTGATTCAGTGGGATTAACATTCAATCCATAATGAGGAATTCATCTTCCTCCCCCAGGCTTTTGGATATGTGTCTGGGAGCTTAACAGCCATCTCGCCTCCCCTAGAGGTAGCAAACATGGTGTGAGGAGGAAGGAGAGGGGGGGATCAGTGAGT
This sequence comes from Cariama cristata, assembly GCF_000690535.1. Taxonomy (NCBI): domain Eukaryota; kingdom Metazoa; phylum Chordata; class Aves; order Cariamiformes; family Cariamidae; genus Cariama; species Cariama cristata. The sequence goes on along the minus strand of NW_009606727.1, from coordinate 30,482 downwards.
TTGGTGCTGCTGATACTGAAGCACTCTCTCTGGTGTGTGCAGAGTTCGCTGAATGAGAAGAGGAAACTGCTGGCTGGCCAGCACGAAGATGCCCGGGAACTGAAGGAAAACCTTGACCGTCGAGAACGGGTGGTCTTGGAGATCCTAGGCAACTACTTCTCTGAGGAACAGCTCCAGGATTACCAGCACTTTGTAAAGATGAAATCTGCGCTCCTCATAGAGCAGCGAGAGCTAGACGATAAAATCAAACTGGGTCAGGAACAGCTCAAGTGCCTGATGGAAAGCCTCCCCACAGACTTCACGCCCAGGGATGCAACAGCAGCAGCTGCCCTAGCTGCAGCACTTGCTACCTCTGCTGGGGTTGGTGGTAAAACACCTCCAGCAGTCTCTTCCTCGCTCTAACTTTTCCCAGGTGGACCTGCGATACGGTCGTCCTGCTCAAGTCTGTTTAATCCAAGTACTTGGCAGATGGTTCTCTACAAAGACAATGAACAGACACAGGTTTAAAACAAGATTTTAATGAAGGAAAAAAGATAGCAATAATAAAGGTTTTATTTTCCTTTCCTTCCACCTCTGCTTCCTGAAAACTTAAATCGATGTGGAGGGAAATCTTCTCCTGCCAGAGATAAGGAAGAGTCCCACAAGATTTAAACACATTACCTTTAATAAAAAACATGACCTCCTCTCTTCCCTCCCTTTCCTGCCTACCTGGCACCTCATTAAATAATGAAGGATCTAAAAGAATGAAGCCTTAAAAATAAAACCAACCCATTCTACTGAACATTATTGATATTTATATTTTTTAAAGAACAAGACAGAATGTGTAAGTTTTTGTACATACTCCAATCAGTTACTTGATTCTACTTTGTTCTGTATGTAGAAAAGACATTTAATTTTGTATTTTGTGAAAACCTTAACAAAAAGAGGGAACCCCAAAGATAGCGATGCGTTAGCTTGGAACATCTCTTCATGGTTTTGTTGCTGTTGTTGTTTTTTAATATAATAAAGGGCTACCAGAAGAAGCATCAACCTGTTTCAACACATGCTAAATGTACCATTAAGTGGCCTTGTGAAGGAGATTTTGACCAGAAAAATACCACCTTTCCTCTTCTGGATCCTGTGATCCTCTGATTCTGGAGTTTAAACATGCTTTTTTGAGAACCTGCATCTCAGGAGTCCGAGTTAGTATGAAGTAACGAACTCAGGTCTGGAGTCACTGCAGGAGCGTGCAGGGAGAGTTTGTTTTGAATCACCTAACTCATCATCTGTGTTACTGTTGCAGCCTGAATGTATTTCCGTGAGCTGTGAGAGAGCTCTCTAATGACACTGTTTATAGGCCTGTTTTTGTGAAGGGATGATGTACACTAGGACTTTTTTCATACAGCAGTAGCTCATTTGTCTGAACTCGTTCCATCAGAAATCATTTTACAAGCTAGAAAAGGCATTAACTTGAAATCCAATATTCTCTTCCTACCCACAGAAATCATGCCCATGTACTGATAATGTTGTGCACCCTGGTTAGATAGACAAGAGCCTACCATAAAGACTATTGGAGTATTTCCTGGTCAGGGCAACCTAGAGTAACTAACTTTGCCTGACTGAACTTTACCATATCAACTTACCAAGTGCTGGAGGATTGCTGCCAGGTTGCAGTCAACAAAGCAGATCGGGGCAGACTCCCTTTTTCTGTATGGAACGTGCTTTCCTCTCTAACGAACTGCATTGCCATCTCAACAAAATGGCTAGAAGTTGCATGATTACCACTGGGGCTGATGAGCCACGTTTGGGTCGCCTCTCTTCTAACCTTGCAGAGATTTCCTGCTGCAGCAGCGATTCAAGCTTCTCCTTTCTCCAGGGTGTTGCATTGTTTATCCCATCCTATCTTGCCACCAGGACCAGAGCAGAGATTTTAGTCATGTAGTTTTTAAGTCCATTCATTTTGAATTTCAGCTCTAGCATGTGACTGAAAATTACAACATTCATTGCTTTCAGTGCTGGTTTTAAAGCCCCCTTTTTTTTAATAGCTAATATCATAGCTCTTCCACGGGCCGCTTGGCAGACTAAAGAAAATGCCAATGCCCTTTTGTCATATCAAGCATCAATTCTCCAATACCCAAAAGAAAATCTACCTGGTTTTGTAATGCTTTTAGAAGCAGCAAGCCAATTACCTGTGATGACAGCAAACATATCCTTTTCATTGTATCTGAGCTTGAACACTGCTCAGGCTCATACAGCATTTCATGAGAACCCTAAGCAGAGGAACTGATTTTTATGCCTTAACAGTTGAATCACAAACAAAATCAGAGGGAAGAGTGTTTTTGGGGTCACTCTAGAATAATTATTTGTTTGAGTGGAGTTTCAGGAAAACAGTGGGGGGAGCTGTTTCAAGCCAATCAAAACATTTAGTTTATCCTAAAAAAAAAATCTACACAGTACTTCAATTTAGTTTATTATATTTAAAAGTTGTTTTAATTTAGACTTCTTTTTTTTTTGCAGCTACCCTTCCGTCCTGTGCTTACCAAAACAAATCAAAAAGAGTTGGCAAAATCTGGCAAAAACCTTTGCAAAGAGCCTGAGACTGGCCACCAGTGCATTTTGCATTTAGTAAGTTCCTTCCTGAAAAAGAAAGTCCTACAGCCCACCCTCAGGTCAGGAAGAGCCTCCCATCCAAACAGGGTCTGCCTGTTTGCCCCAGGAACCAGCACTGACTTCAGGGGGAGCACCTTGGGCTGCACACGCGGCGAGGTCCAGCTGCCTTCGCCCACACAGCACGCGTGACTGACAGCAATCGTCACTCTGCCTGCTGGCGTTACGCTGCAAGTCAAGTGCTTCCAAGTGGCAGGCAGTCGGCCAGCCTTGTGGTGGTGGTATATAAGGCTTTACTAGATGGTGTGTAAAACAGTTTCTTTTTCAGGTTTCCAGCTAAAAATTTTGAGGTTAAGGGTTCATGGTGGTTTACAGGAAATTTGGATGTTTGGCATGGCTCTGCAGTCCAGCAAGTATGGGGGTTGATGATGAAAGTCCTACGTGTGCTCCCACTGTACACATAAGCATCAGCTAATGAGGCAAGTGATAGTTACTTACATTTTTATAACAGCTTACATAGGTGAAAAATGAGTTAAAGCCCATATTTCTGTTGCAAGCACTAGTAAGTTTATCATTAGGGAAACTGTCTTTGCACAACTTACTTTGTTCAAAAATTGCCCTCCTAACTGCAAGGTCTGCTGACTTTGGTAGAAGCACATCTTGACATGTATTTAAAGGTAATTAAACATTGGCCAAGCCAGTGGATTTACTTCTCAGTGCCTTTGACAAAAAGGGGAACCTATTCATGGCTCTTTATCCCACCTTGCTTTTCTCTTGTGTTTTTAAAACTAGAGTATAATGGAAACTCACTTCCCAGAGTGATGACATGATTTCATGGGACAGGAATACCATGGACAGAATTTTACACTTACTCTCTAATCCTTGTAAACTTACTGAAACAAATCTGAATTTTGGGTCTGGCTACATGAGATTTTTAGATCTGAACCTGTAGTTATGTGGCTGCAGTGGAGAAAGCCAGTCAGCTAGATACAGCAAGCATGATTTGCATTGCTACCCCTTCCCCAGAATGCAGTGTCTTGTGCATCCCAGAGCTGGGGTATTTCCCCTTGCAACTGCAGCAGGGGCTAAACATTACAGCACGTTAAATGATTCAAAACACCTCTTGCAACAAACAGTGGTTCTCAACAGGTGGGCATTTTTGCTAAAAATGAGCCTTATTTTTATAGTTGAAACATCTGTTTGGGATAATGGAATGGAATGGAATGAATACCCTACCTCCGGCCCTGCTGCGGGGACAGCGGCACTGGCTGAGTTAGCGGGCCAGCCTGCGTGGCCTCCCTCTGTAGGTGACGGTGGATGAGCCTCCTCCCCAAGTCCGTTCAGAGTACCTGAGTCAAGCGCCTTCTCCAAAGCGGTCACTGCAGAAGTCCGTCGACTGTTGAAAGATCCCGCAACAGCAGCCTGGCCCGTTCAGCTGGTTACAGTCAATACTTGGCATGGTGCGCAGTCTCACTTCACTGGCTTGAGGAAAAATCCTAGTAAGGACAAAGCAGTTAGTTACACTTTTGACATATGTTGCCAGTTCAAAGTAAAAACCAGTTGTACAAAAGCAATGGGGTGCCTCATTGCCTGTTATGTTACGTTGTGTTTGCCCATTACAGGTAGGAACATAGCATTTTTCCAGAGTCAGCATTCCTTAAATTATTGTCCTCAATTTCCAGACAGTTTCTGAGGGACCTCTCAGGAAAAAGGCAGATAGAAATCATCATTCCACCGCCTCCTGGCTCAGGCCGTAGCCTCGGCACTACAGAGCTGGGGTGCACTTTTTCCAGGCTTTGAAAATAATCCAACTGCCCGGCTGCCATAGCACCCAGACCCAGCACGGCGGAACAGAAAAAGATGGAGGCATGCCCTTGCACCATGGTGCTGTCTATTGCGCAGGATATTGAAGCAGGTATTTTAAACCTAGCTCTCAGTAAGTCCTCACACGCTCTTAGCAACATGGTGTGTCACGTGATATAAGCACCATGAAAATCTAGTCATCCGACTTACAATTTGCTTTTTTTTATATCAGAGCCCTTGGGCAATTGATGGTTACAAGGAATTCACGTCAGATGCTTTCCTCAAGACTAAGTCTAGTAAAGAGTGTTTACATGCTAGAGTCTGTTGGTTGTAAGTTTATACACAAGATCTTTTGTGAGGGTTACCTATAAAATCGGTCAAACACAGAGCACCAAAACAGTTTATGCGTCAGGCCAGATCCATCGTCTCTACAACTCAGCCGCTGTCATGATCATTTAGACTGGTAATTTACGAGGAGCAAGCCAGCCAAACTGGATAGCATTTCATACTCACTCGGCACAAATCCTGAATATTAGCATGAGCAGTGGCTTGTCCTTTGCAAAATGGGAAACAGAGCAAGGTTTTCATAGGAGAGCCCATGCTTTAAATTGGTATGAGCAAGCTAGGGGCATATCTAGAGACCTGATCCCCAGGTTTCTCCGTGCCTTATTCAACGATCCACCAAGCCAGTGTTTACATCTGGGTTTGATTCATGTGAGAGCTGTTTCTTCCTCTGTGTCCCTTCCAGAGGGGATGTATGCTGACCGTGGCATGGCGTTATGGTTTGGCTGCGTTCCTACAGGTCTGTTGCTCGTGCCTCTGCATGTAAACTAAGTGTCGTACACCTCCCGTCTATTACAGGGTTTTTCTAGCAATGCGTTACTGAACAAACATTGTTTGTATTGTGCAACTGAATGTATTTATGTGGCCAGAGTGGTCCAGTCTAGGAGACAGTCCTTTCCTGCCTGGTTTGGCCAGATTCTGCTGTCCCTCTTCGATACAAACTGCAGAAATAGCCTGAATTCAGTGTCAAAGAGTCCGGAGGGTGCTTGCCAGATGCGTATACACATGCAGCTTATGCTGTTGCTTATACACATACACTAACACAACCTCTCCAGCTGTAGCTCTGGCTTTTGTGCAGCTTGCTGCGCCTTAGTGCTAAAATTCCTTGCCGAAATCTGCTTTCTTGTTGCCCTGATGGCAGGGAGCTGGAGCTGGGCAGGCTCAGCATCCCCGGCTGGGCTTGTGGAGGGTGTCGGTGCGGCTCCGCCTGGATTGGCATTTGGGATTAGCAAAAAGGGCTCGTTTTCCACTACACCGTAAAGGAAACATGGTACATGTGAGCCAGGCAGCTTTTTCCTCTGTGACTTGCAGCTTGAGACCATGTCTTTCTACTAGAGTTGCTCTGTGAGCGGATAGCCTTCAAATGGAACAAGAAAAGCCAGCAGTACTTCTTTTGTTCATGTTCGTTTTAGCACTAAATGAATTTTTAGGACTGAAATGCAAAAAAAAGCCCCAAACAAAACCCATAATTCAGGGGGGAATAAGAGCTGGTTAAAATGTGACTGAATACTGAGGAAACAGCTTACGAGGGACCTGCTTTTGCACAGCTTGTGCCACAGGTGTTTTGCTGAGCTAAAATAAGATTGTGATTAAAAAAAGGATCTGGGCAAGCTTAGAAAGGATGGCATTTGGAAATGAGAAGCTATTGCAGGAGGTTTTGGAGGGAGTTTGCAGAAGTTTCTCTGGGCTCTCCCAGCTGGTTTGGCAGCGGGCGCCATTTTACCTCACGAAGGGGCCGGGCGGGGCCACCCCAACCACCCCCCCATCTGTCGCTGCCTCACGCTGCTGGAGGGAGCACTGCGCAGCGGGGGGGACACTGGGACACCCCCCCAGCACCCATCCCTCACCAAAATCCCCCAAAATGATAGCAGGGCTTGCTGCCCACCCCTCCAGGTGTGTTTTTACAGCTACCACCTAGGGGGTAATCAGGGCTAACGAGAGACAGCGGGGCTCGGGGGCAGACGGCCAGGAGCCCACACGCAAGGCCCTGCAGGAGAACGCGCACCTCAGCCTGAAGCCTGCTGAGAAAAGGTGAGCACATATGTATTTTTATACATTTTTTCTCTCGCGTGGGAAGGCTTCAGACTGCCTGTGGAGCAGGTGGCTTGGGGTTGAGGGGGAAAATCATCCCAGTTTGTTGGAAAGCAGGCATATTGGGGGTTTGGTTTCCAGAGGGGTGTCCTCAGGTGGAGAGCCCCAGCATGGAGGGATGTGACTGTGCACACATCCAGGGGATCTCAGCATGGCGTACAGGCCCAGTGGTGTCCCCCAGCCGCATGGCAGGATCCAGCAGCGTCCAGCTTTGCGCTTAGACCTCCATCACCTCTCAGGAAAGGGGAATTTTGTGGTTAAGGTTTCCGATGCTCTGCACCAGAATGGGGGGCCAGTTATCAGGTAATGAAGCTTATGGTTTGAGGCTGACTTTCTGAAAGTGAGTGACAGAAGCTCTCCTTGGTTTGTAAATGCTGAAACTGGGGTGCCGAGGGAGCGGGAGGCGAGGAGACAAAGAACATGGTTGTCAACACACCAAGTGCTCTTGCAAAGCTGGCTGGTGGTCGCCTTTTTGTTTTGTACAACAGATGTCCGTTAATTTCTTATGTTTAGTGTTGGGAAGAAGTTGTCTTGCACCATTTTGCTTGTAAATTCCAGTGGGAAGTGACCCAGCTGGCTTTGCCTGCCTGTCAGCTTCCCCAGCACTCTCCCCCATGCTGCACATACTTACACCATGCACAGTTTCTGGGTGCACAGTGTCCTGCAACTGCCTTTTGAGGCTGTGCTGAATAGTGTCACATGCTTGCTTGTGTAGCTAGAGAGTCACTTGGATGGCCTCTTTCTGTCAAGTGAAGTTAATGTGAACTGCTCAGGGAGAAGTTATTTTTTGAGAAGACAAAGCTGCTGGTCTGTCTTAGCCATCACTGCTCTTCTAGGTCCTGCATGAGATTTGAATTCCTGTCATATCTACTGTTTCCAAACTAATCTCTTCTGCAATTGGATATTTGTTCTCCTCTTCCTAGGCATGAGGTTATAACATATATGACTTAATTTGTGTTCATAGAATGATTTAGGTTGGAAAAGACCCTTAAGATCATTGAGTCCAAGTGTTAACCTAACACTACTAAGTCCACCACTAAGCCATGTCCCTACGCACCATGTCTACACATCTTTTAAACACCTGCAGAGATGGTGAATCCACCACTCCCAGGGCAGCCTATTCCACTGCTTGACAACCCTGAAGAATTTTTTTCTGATAACCCAACCTAGATCTCCATGTCATAACACAAAGCCTCACAGCTGTTTTGCAGGGTTTTCAAGGTCCAATTTTCCCTTGCCATGATGCTGTAAGGAAATAAAGTGGTGCAGCTTTGATTCTTGTGAATAGCCAGGGACAGAGGCTGAGTACAGATTAGCAAACTTGCAGGATTCAGCAAATGCATCTCTCTCAACATGTATCAGTGTTGTTTCCTACCCCACCTCCCTCTCAGTGTTCAGGCAACCAAGAGACAGGTTCTTACTGTAGGCTCTTGGCTCCTATCAGGATGTGTTGCTGGACTGCAAGACTGACTATACACTATGTAGGATTTAAGTTAAAAAAAAAAAACCAAACAAAAAACCCAGACCCTTAGGCCATGCTGTGGTGCTTTCTGCTTCTCCGCAAAGCAAGCAGGGCTCGGAGTCCTCCCAGAAGTCCCGACAAACCGAGTTCACCACGCACTTCCAGGAGAGCATACTTGGCAGGGACAAGCCCTGCTTTTACATTCACTGTGACCCTCTGCCTGCAGCAGGGCGTAGTGTTCTTGCTTTCCTGATTGCTCTAGCAGAAGAAAAGTCTTGTCATCACTCCAGGAGCCAGCCAGGGCACTCTGCATTTACTCTGCCTGTTTACCAGTGTCACTTATAGGTACAGGATTATTTATAGCTGTGGGACATGGGAGAACAAAACTCAAGAGGCAGGAAGTGCTGGCAAAGGCATGCTTCCTTCCTACCCTTTCTCCTGTTTTGTGGTCTCCTTAGTGGTAAGGGCCAGTGTTAGAAAGCAGGATAAGCCTAATTAACTCTTGTGCAAAGTGCAAGAGGCTGATAGCCCCTGTGAAGGCACTGTTTGTGCCCTGAGCATAGCAGTCAGGAACACTTGTGGCTAACCTACCTACAAGTCAGGACTGCCAGCTTAACAAGCAAGAACGAGACCAGCTTCACTCTTGTCAGCACTGAGAGACATACACCTCATCTAATCAGGGCAGCCAGGAACAGAGAGCGCAGAGGGACCAACTGCAAGCTCTCCTGTGCCTCCATAACTTAAGGGCCTTGTATTTTTTAATTGCTTGTACACTTCATCATTCAGCTTACCTTCAGTCAGATAATGTAACACAGGGACAGAGGGGGAAACAAGACAAAAGCCATCCTCTTGTCCCCAACCTCCCACCCCAAGTACAAATAGCCTTAAAAAAAACCCAAAACACCTCAAGACTTACTTGACAAGGCAAAGCATCAGCAAGACTTGTCTCATCCTTTGCCTAGTGAACACATCCTATGATCTAAAAACTAACATCCTATCCTGTAAATAATGCAGTATATGCAGGCCAGGAATTATAAGCACCATTATCTCTGCTCCTGTCAGTGTCAAATGAGACAGTCCTGCAGTGTGGCCAGGCTCCTGCCATGCAGGGTGCATGCTGTCTCTGTCCTACTCCCACCCAGGAGCTAAGTTACAGCAACCCCTTCGCTGCCCTACATAGCAGAAACTGTTGGTGAACTTGACACTGCAGTGGAGCCCTTTGGTGTGTTCCCCAGACACACATTCCTCCCCAGAGGGACAGGTGCCCAGAAAGCCTCCTGCTTACTTGCACAGTCCCTTGCTATCATTAGCTGCATCAGCTCTGGAGAACAGAGAGGAAGAGCCCTGTCCATCCGCAGTCACCCTGTCTGTGCCCACAGGGTGACTGGCAAGACACAGCTCCAACTCATGCCCTTCTGGCAGAGCTGCAACAAGGCCTCCATAACAAGGGTTATCAGACAGCAGAGGACATCAGTAGAGCAGGAGGGTCCACCCTCCAAAGCAAACACCCCCATCGCTCATGGGGATGCCCAGCTCTGGGACAGCTGCTGCGGTACAGGTCTGGACAGCGTTACTGCCATGCAGCAATTGTGCTGACAAGAAGGCAACAGGCTTACAGCCTGTCAGCCTCTCCATAAAAAGCCTTCAAATGGCTGAAATAGTCTGCAGACTGGTATTGCCCCTACCCAAGCAGCTGGCCCAACTGCTCAGCTGTTCAGGAGCAGCAAATGCAGCCCCAGCCTAGAACAGCCCTGCTGAGAGAGATTAGCCAACAGGAGTCAAATTCCACCACTTCAGCAGCATTTGGCTAAGGAAGATCTCACCAGGACAGTCAGTCACCAGCTGAGCTGCACTGGGGCAGCACTGCTGTAGCTTTGGCAGTCCCAGAGCCAGCCCCCAGGCAGCCTGCCCAGGCTCCCAACTCTCCACAGCAGGCAGGACTTCTTTACCTGTCATCAGGTCCTCGGATGCTGCAGCAGTCCCAACTCGAGCCCTGTCTTGGGTAGGCACAACTAGCAGGCAGCTGGGGAATAGCAGGAGCAGACACACACCAAGGCATTGCAAGAGCAGAGCAAAGTGGTTGTAAGCGAAGAGACTGTTTACTAAGCTTTTTTCTTTTTTGTCTGCCTAACTGCAACTAGTTGTGCTTGGTGCACTCAGGATTTAATACCCCTCGTAATCTTGTCTGATAACAGTCCTCAGGCTGCACCTGGAGCTTAGCAGCCAAGTGTTGCAGACACTGACCCACAGGCTGCTGCATGGCTTGTCACCCATACCCAACACATTGCTAAGCCACTGACTTCATCATGCAACATAACACTGGGTTTCTGACAGTGTCAAGACCTCAGTTCACGAGGCAGCACAGCCAGCCTGGATCCTCTCAAGACCACACTCCTAAGCCATCTGTCAGGCTTCACCTTTCACTCTACTTCCACCAGGCTTCACTTCACTAAGTGCAGTGGTCCTGACTCGCCTGCTCTTCTCTACTCCTTAAGTAGACTAGAGCCAGCCTGCAATGCACCCCACTGCTGAGCATGTTATTGGAAAGCGAAGCTATTTGCAAGAGCACAAGCCATGCCCCATTCCCTGTCAGTCCCCATCCCCAGCAAGGATACGTGAGCAGCACTTCTTGGTCAGAGATGGCACAACACATGCCCAACATACACTTGTTTGACCTCCCCTGGCTGAGACTAGTCCCAGAGTTTAGAAACCAAACTACCAGGGACCTCTCAGTGCAACAAACAGGGTCAAGGGAGCAACTACTGCTAAGGTAGCTTTACTCACAGTAAATCATGCTTTGCCTGACATGTGGTCTCAGCACCAGCTGCAAGGCTGCACTGTAAGTGGGCACATAGATGGTTACACACCCCTTCCCGCTGCCCACCCCTGTAGCGCACACAGGAGCAAGCAGATTAGAGCAGAAAACAGCAGAGGAAGCAGCCATTGCAAGTTTGGGTTTATTTTACTATGCAGGGAGAAAACAAAACAAACCAAGCTATAGCTGTTCGCTGAACTTAATGGCTTTGACTTTAAAGTCACCCTCCACAGCCAGGTATTCGATTTTCTCCACGCCAAGCCGATTAGGGAACTGGAACTCCACCTCGGGCAGCTTCACCGTCACCTCCGTTTCATTGAAGGAGATGCAAATCTGTAGAGAGCCACAAGAAGGAAGCCTAACACATCACAGCTCACAAGCCTCACTCCCCACTACCTCCGGTCTGGGTGCAGGACAGATTAGGTGGCTGCTGGTGTCAAGGCCATGCTCGCTAGCGCAGCCTCCTCCCTGCCCAGCAGAGGCATGGAGAGGAAGAAGCTCATTTGCTCTGCCCAAGGTCAGCTCCAAGCTTCTGCAACTAAGAGACAAGACAGATCCAGTCTGAATCCCAGGTCAGTGCTTTAACTGCTCCTACTCGTGTGGCTTGCAAAGGCAGGCCGGAGTGGAGCTCTTAACACATCTGAGCTGCTAGGCGTTGACTTGAGCAGCACAGGTCTAGACAGCTGGTTGGCTCTAGCTGCGAGACTCTTCCCCTGTTGCTTATTCCCCTTTCCGTGCCTGCTCCTTCTCTGCCACAGAGGTATGAAGCAGCATTAAAAAGCTGTGTCCTTGGCCCTCCAGTGCTCTGTGCCAGTGCCTTGCACACACCCCTGGGGCCTCACCTCAATCTTGTCACCATGCTGGAAGGGAAAGTCAGCCTTCCTGTCCTCCTCACCCCACACGCCATCCTCCTTCGAATTGCACACGATGGTGTTGACGTCCCCGTGACAGTTGAAGCGAGGGTTGAAATGCAGCATGAGGGTGCTGCTGTCCTTCCCCACGTTCACAGCAAACCTGGGGAAACAGAGAGGCAGTTCAAAGGAGGTGCCTGCACAGCAGCTCCAGCTACCCAGTGCTGCCAAGTTGAACACAGGAGCGCAGGCTTCCCCCAGTGCCACACCAATCCATTCACCATCTCCTCACTCACCCTTTGGCATCAGACAGGATCTTCCCTTTGACCTTGATGCACTCACCAGGCTGGATGTCCAGCTGAGTAACGACTAGTCCCTGCAGGGCCAAACCACAGGGGTTAGTCTGTCCCAAGGCAAGCCTGCCAGCCCTGCTTGGGCCAAGGCACAAACCAGACCCAAACGCATTTGCAGTTTCATGACGGAGGAAGGGCCGAGTCTGAGCCCTCTGCCGGGGAGTCCTCGTTCACAGCCACCACCCCATTGGGGTCTCCCACCCCTCCCAGCAGCAGGAGCTGACAAGGAGGTGATTCAAGCCAGTGTAACAAGAGTAGGGTACAGGCACTGATCTACCAGCTGCTACAGAGGACATCCTTGCAAGCAAGCTTGCACTTTTAAATCAACAGTGGCCAGAGCCATTAGCATAGGGTTAAGGTTAGTTAGGAAGCTTTTCTAACACCAGGGCTCCCTCCTTCCCTAGGTGGGCCTCCAAGCAACAGGAGCCACCAAAAAGCTTTCTTGTCTTAACTTAAAGCAGCCTACACACAGAGAGAGGGGTCAGTCGAGCCCACTTCTGGCTGCAGCCCAGTAAAGCAGAACAAGCACCCCGGGAAGCCCCTGCTGCAGACAAGAGGGCTTCATCCTTTCCTCAGAGCCAGATTATTCATTCCCCCAGCCACATACCACCAAAATAGCACTTAACATCACCAGCCTCCCTCAGCTAAGAGGGAGATGCTGTTGGTGAGGTCAGGCATAACTCAAATCATGCTTTGCTGCCTGTGCCTGAGGCCCAAGTGCAATGATGCTGAGCTCCACTTAACTATATGCCAGATGAGGCAGGGAGACTATTTTCAAATTAGGTATATTGTTTAGTTGGGCTAGTTCTTGCCTGGCTCATACAGGCCCATGCCTAGCTGCTGCAGGCTGCTGCAGAGCCCAGTACTCCTTTAGGACTGCCGCCCAGCCCCAACAGTATTTGTCCTCATACCTACTCCCTGCTCTGCCCACGCACACACTGCTAAGGCCAGATCTACTGAACCGCTTACTGTTGCGGCACTAACGCTGCCTTCTGGCTCTATTTCTAGCGCAGTGCTGGAGCGCAGCCTGAAACATAGCCTCAGTGCCCGGGGGTCTTTCGAGGAAAGGAAAGTTAAGGGGACAGGGGTAGGTTCAAATGCACTGCCATCCTGCTTTCCTCTGCTGTTGCATTAAGGGTTAACCCAGTCCTGTACCCAAAAGGCATTTTTCCAGAAAGAAAACACAAAGCTTAAGGAAAAAAGGTATAAAGGGTATTCAAATTGTAGACTCACAAATAGACCCAAACCTTTAGAGTACTCAAGGATATAAACATGCATTAGACAGCTTCCCCACTTAGATAACATTAGAGAAGAAGAAGAAAAATGGCTGGTCAGCCCTCACTGTTCCTCCCACAGCCATGTATCAGCCTAGCATTTCCGATCAGCTAATCCTTCTCTCCTCCTACCTCTGGCACCAAGCCCAAAACCCACACACAGCCAAACCCCCTAGTCCTGCTTGGTACACCAGCCCAGACTGAAGAAGACACTCACTTGCTCCATGCTGCAGCCACCAGCCCCACCAGGCAGGACACCCCCAAGCCCCTGCTCCACAAACCAGCGTGACTCAGCTCTGAGCTCCTGCAGCTTAAATCACTTGGGCAGGGTCCATCACATGATGGAGGGGGCGGGGGGGCGAAGAAGGGGATCAATTGCAGCTGTTTGGGGCTGGAGCTTTCCCAGCCATTTAAAGTGGGCAGTGGGAGATCTCTATTGATAGTGTTCTTTGCAGGCGGTGTGTGTCTGATTTTAGAAGCCAGTGATTGTTTGCTTCTGCGTGATCCTAGAAATCCTTACTGTAAGCTCTTCTAGCTGCTATGCAGTGTACGTTGGCTCTTATCCCGGGAGAGTGTGGCTCTGTGCCTGCAGCGAGGTGGCTGCTTTTTGTTAAGTGATCCCTGTCTAAAATCAGGGTTGGAGTCCTCCTGTTACTGCTGCAAAGTAACCCAGGCTCCTGCCTGCAAAGAGCCTGGACTGACGGGAGCCCCTGGGTACGGGTCATCGCTGCTTGCAGTGAAATGAAACCCAAGGGTTTGTTAGATCCTATGCCAGCATTTCAAAAGTGCTTGAAAGTTAAGGCTGTTTGTGTGGGGCACTACTAGATGTGAGAACTCAGGCTGCAGCTTTTGAAAAGTAGCGTGATCTCGCTGGTTCCATTCCAGTTGCAAAAGACTCCAGAGGGAAAAGAGAAATGCTTTGTTAGCGGAGGAAGAGGCCGGGCAGGGCTGAGTGGAGGCAGCGAGAAAAGAGGCTGCTTTCCCTGCTAGTCCCTGATGCCGGCTTTTCCCCGTTACTGTGTCCCTTCAAAGCACGACATGACTGCCCGAGGGCCTTTGCAGGGCAGGGAGGTGAGGGGGGAGCAGCTGCAGTGCTTTGCAGGTCTGGGTGACTGGATCAGCCGGGTGTAGCTTTGCATTGGCTTTAGCAGGATCCTCAGGGCTCCATGCCTCAGTTTCCCTCATACTTGAAGTGCCATTAATGTCGTGCAGCTTCACGATCCCACTTGTAAAACTTCAGTCAGAGCTGCTATATAAATGCAGCGTCCTCCTTGTTGGTTAAGCCATGACTAGCCTATCAGATCCCTATCTGCACACAGCTTTAGGAAGGGCTTCACAGGGCAGCTTACAAAACAGTGGAGGAATTTATGGCCAGGCAGCAGGAGGAAACATGCTGTCCCGCAGGAGGCTGCTGGAACTTCATTGGAGTGTGCTCGCTGCTACACGAACAGCATCCTGACTCCTGACACCATCCTTTGCCCCAGATATCCCTCACACCCATTGCTGAACATTCACGTGGCATTTCAGCATCCCATATGACTCTGGGTGAATCAAAGCCGAGCTGCATTTGAACTAGAAAGTCACAAGCCTGAACTGGAGCCCTGTGACTGGGGTGTATAAAGAGGGCAAAATGCTGACTGAAAGTACTGTTGGGAAAATCCCACACATGCTCTCACCTCCAACTAACTCCCTAGCCATCCTATGCACGTGCAAGAGCCACGCTGAAGTCAGGAGTTAACTGCAGGAGCAGAGTTGGTGCAGGTAGCAAACGCCACCGAGAGCAGGTCCCCTCCACGGACAGTTCGGAGAAAGCCCACGTAATTCCACCTTAAGTTTGCCCCAGTCCCTAGCACGATGTCAGCTGGGATGACGTGTTACAGATAGGCTTTAGGCGCTGCTTTCTGTGCGCCTGAGTTACTGTGCAGTTGTTCCCCTGTGCGCTGCCACGTGTGAGTGGTTGAGAAAATTCTGTTTGGTCGGTTGGGTTTTTGTATTTGTTTTGCATTCAGCTCTGTGAAATCGCTGGAGATTTCTCTCCTCCTTTCAGTGCTGCAGCGTTTCTGGAGAAAGAGCTGCTGGCGAGGGGAGTTGTGGTGCTGGGCCCATGCAGTGCCGTAGCGTTGGCCACTCTGACTCCCCTTCTGAAATGCACGTTTCCTGCGAGCTGCTTTCCTGGCCTGAAGGCTCCTCCTCTGACCCTTTCCTTCAGACAGGGAAATACCTTTCTAACAATACGTGGAGACTGCCCTGTTTGTTTTCCTTGAGTGCTCTGCACTGGCAACCTAGTTGGTTTAGCCACAAACCCTTTGGTCTTACCCCTGATTTAAAGTACTCCTGGTCTTAAGGCCTGTGAAATCAGTGAAGTGTTTATTCTCAGACTGCAGTGCTGAGATGCCCAACTGCCCTCCATTTTCCTTAGGGATTGAAGCCGATGGTGGGGAGGCAGAAGAAAGAAGATCTCCCTTTTTGCAGCCTCCAGTGGGAAAAAGTGGGAGAAAATTCCCCGGTGGGTCTCCTTCCCTTTCAGAGGGTTTGTAAAGGGAGACAGGCCGCAAAGCAAGGCCACGCTGCCCAGCCCCACGCCATCAAGGGTGACCCCAACCCCTCTGCACAACATGAGGGCGAGCACACCTTGCACTGCCCGCAGAGAAGGGACCCAGCCCGCCCCAGCTCTGCTTCCTGGGGTGCGCGTTTTGTGCCCAAGGAAAAACGTAAAGCTCCCAGCAGGCAGGCAGAGGATTAGGGTGTGCTTCAAAGGCATGGAGGGGAAGAGAGAGATGCTGCCCTATGCAAGCTGCTCTTGCACCCCGGGACCAGCCGGGATGTTCTGAGAAGAAACCTGGGGCAGAAGACAGAATGCAAAGAGGCCGAGTTAGCTTTATCTGGACTGTAGCAAGAGATTGCAGTACGGCCAGGCCTTGACAGAGAGTAGTTGGGGTGCATACACTGCACGTGCTCCCATTGCCAGGAGTTACTGCTCTCTCACATGCTTTTGGGAAGAGTGTTGCACCCACCAGGCCGCTGTGGCAGAAGCAGGGAGAGAAGAGTGATCTCCTGCTCATCCAGAGGGGGGTGATACCCAAAGGAACTCTTCATTCATCTCTTGATTTGCACAGGCTGAAGCCAGACAACTGGCCAGTCTGATTTTATTGTAACTCCCTAAAAATGCCCCAGATTTGCTTTAGGAAAATGTCAATACCAAAAGGACAGAGCATGCTGATTGTTAACCTTGTTAATCTTCTGCAAGAGAAAATACACCCTAGCCCTTGGCAAGTCATATCCCTGGCTAATCACTCGTGTCATTAGAAATGGCTTACCCCTGTTTTTGGAAGGTCTAAGAACACATCTCTGCTGCTGGCTAACTCAAGGACTATGTATATTCTTTAGCCTGTGTGACATGGGGTGCAGAGGCCAGCGCTGCTGGCTCTTCGCTGTCTGTGCCTGGTTTGCCTGACACTGAACCCACACACGCTGGTAGTTGTTGGTGCTACATCCTAAGCTCCTCATTGCTGTAGGTGAGAAAGAGGCCCCCCTCCTTGCTGAAAGAGCGAAGAGGAGCTTTCTCTCCTTTGGCGATGGCAGCTGGCCCCAGCTCCAGCACAGCAGTGCTGGACACGTGCCTCCTGGGGGGGCACCACTGCTTCAGCCATTGCACCAGTGGGAACAGCCCCCCAGAGCACTTCGGCTGGCCAGGGAGGGAGAAAAACTGCTCCAATGCATTTGCACTAGATTATACTGGTAAAATGATGACAAGAAAAACTCCTCACCCTTTTCTAGTGTGAGCCAAAGCTTACAGTTTGCGTTAAGTTGGTGGGGGGCTTGCATTTTCTTTAGGAAAGATTTGTTCTTGTCTCTGTAAGTTCATTCTCAGTCCATCAAGCGAAGACAGCATCTTTCTCTTGCCCTGTCTTTAGAGAATATGTGTGTTAATACTGTCTGAATGGGATCCTGATCTCAGCAATAGCCCCTGGCTACTCTTGCAGCCTAAATATTATGCTGCTATAGCATTATAGATATACACATTATATATATACACACAAGGCTGGTTTTTAGCTCTTAGAGTATCTGGGGACTTCAACTTAAGCAGTCCTCTGCTCCTGCTGTTGAAGTGTCTGATTCTTCCTGTTTCTCCCGTAGCACATCAGATTGTCTCATCTGAGAAGTTTCTGCCTTTTTGCTTGAGTAGGCGTAAGCCCCTTCAGGGCTTTGTTGCACAGAGTTTTTCTGGACCCTTCTGCACCAAAGGTCCCTTGCATGGCTGGCTGAAACAACGCTTTCATCACCATGGTATCTTCCAGCCCTACACTGTCCATGGAGGAGACCGGAGGGGAACAGAGACAGTCTCCCAAGAAGGATCTTTAGCCTGCTCTTGAAAGACAAAGGCTGACTCAGGAGCCACAGTCCAATTTGGCAGGAGGTTGAGAGGCCCTTCCAAAGCCTGCAGGCACCGAGCCTCCCAAAGCACTTGTCCTGGTTTTGGCTGGAATAGAACTAATTTTCTTCCTAGTAGCTGGTACAGTGCTGTGGCTTTGGATTTAGGATGAGAATAATGTTGATAACACTCTGAAGTTTTAGTTGTTGCTAAGTAGGGCTTACCCTAAGTCAAGGACTTTTGAGTTTCCCGTGCTGTGCCAGCGAGCAGGTGCACTAGAAGCTGGGAGGGAGCACAGCCAGGACAGCTGACCCCAACCAGCCCAAGGGATATTCCATACCATGGAGCGTCATGCCCAGTATAGAAACTGGGGGAGGTGGGCAGGAGGTGCTGATCACCACTCAGGGATGGGCTGGGCATCGGTCAGCAGGTGGTGAGCAATTGCACTGTGCATCACTTGTTTTTCTTGGGTTTTGTTCCTCTCTTTGTTATCTACCTTTTCATTATAATCATTATTATTATATTTTATTTCAATTATTAAACTGTTCTTATCTCAGCCTACAAGTTTTACCTTTTCCCAATTCTCCTCCCCATCCCACCAGGACAGGGAAGGAGTAAGCGAGCACTGCGTGGTACTTGGTTGCGGGCTGGGTTAAACCACAACAGCACTGCTGCGGAGGGAAGTTTGTGCCGGGAAGAAGGGCTGAAGGTCCAGTCCACCCTGTATGCCAGCTGGGGTTGCAAGGCCA